>NW_026863207.1:0-13617 GCF_026571515.1 Ruditapes philippinarum
AAAAAAAAAAGTTACCAAATTATTTCTCTGTTTGTCATATTTTAGAAAAATGAGACAAATGTTTTTTATTTTAACTTGCAATTAAACTTGAAAAAACAAACAAAAAAACTTGGTGATATAGATTTTCAACACATTCTGCAATCACCTTGAGAGATTTGTTCATAAACCTCTAAATATGATCATATCGCATGAATGCTTTCCTTTCATGATTTTTTGTTAATTCTAAGGTATATTTTTTCCACAGTTTGCGTTTGATGTCTTCCTCAGATGAAGACTCCGCATCTGAAAAGACAGTGAAGGAGGTAGTATTTGGGCGTAATCCCCCGAAACCACCAGGACCACCTAAATCTCTAGACATCACACTTCCTGTTCCGCCCTCATCAAATGCAAGAGGTGCTTCTAACAATGCATTACCGCAAGCAACCTTTGCTGCAAATTCTCTTATTTCAAGTCGGCCACAATCTCCTTTCACACCACCAAGGACAACAACATCAATACCACCTGATGACCGCCAAAGTAGCTTTCGTGGGTTGAGAGATGTCAATCATGGTATATATTGTATTTATCACATAAACAGCGGCGCAGGAGTGTAATAAAGCCATTTAATAAAAACGATATTACACTAGTGTAATAACCCTTTGACGCGACGTCATTTGCGCTATGTAGAAACATGCTAATGTTAGCGTTACACTATAAAAAATATAAATAAAACAAGATTGCATTTGAGAAAAATGCTATGCCACCGCATGGTTCAAATTTCATAGCTGTACATCAAAGGACAAGAAAGTAGGTCACATCATCAAAATCTAGGTCACCTGATTTCAAAGTTCAATTTTACAACTAAAACTGTGCACATGGTCAAAATGTCATTGCTGTACATCAAAGGACAAGAAAGTAGGTCACTGTCCCCTTGGGCAAGGCATAATTTTGACCCAAGGGTTTAATTCAAAGCAATTTTGAGACAGGTCCACCAAACGACATTTCAAGTCAAATATCTAAGCTATAGCTTTCTCCCATTCAGAAAACATTTGTTTTATTTTCTGTTTTTACTATGTGTACATAATGAGAATCACTGCCCCGGGCAGGGCCAATTTTGACACCAGGGTAAAAATTGAACAACTTTGGTAGAGGACCTATAAATGATATTATATATCAAACATCAAAGCTCTATGCCTTGTACCTTCAGACAAAAATATTTTTTATTTTTCACTATTTGTACATAATGAAAATCAATGACCCCCGGGGCGGAACCAATTTTGACCCCAGGGCTATAATTTGAACAATCTTGCAAGAGGTTCACTACACAATGTTTCATGCAAAATATCTTAACTCTAGCCTTTGTAAATTTAGAGAAGATGATTTTTTAAGTTTTTACTATATACATATAAGGAAAACCTATGGCCCCCGGGGGCGGGGCTAATTTTGACACAAGAGGCAAAATTTGAATAACTTTTGTAGAGTACCTTTAGATGATATTATTTAACAAATGATAAAGCTCTAAGCCTTGTACCTTCAGACAATAAGATTTTTTGGTTTTTTACTATATGTATATATTGAAATCAATGAACCCCAGGGCTATAATTTGAACAATCTTGCTAGAGGTTTACTACACAATGTTTCATGCAAAATATCTAACCTCTAGCATTTGTCAATTGCTAGAAGAATTTTTTTTGAAGTTTTTACTATAAGTTTTTAATATATACATATAAGGAAAACCAATGACCCCCGGGGCGGGGCCTATTTTGACCCCAAGGCTATAATTTGAACAATCTGGGTAGAGGTCTACCAGAGAATGCCTTATGCAAAATATCTAAGCTCTAGGCCTTTTGGGTCTTTACAAGAAGGTGTTTTAAGTTTTTACTATATGTACATATAGTGAAAATCAATGACCCTGGGGCGGGGCCGCTTTTGACCCAAGGGCTATAATTTGAACAATCTTGGTAAGGGTCTACCAGACGATGCCTTATGCAAAATATCTAAGCTCTAGGCCTTTTGGGTTTTTACAAGAAGGTATTTTAAGTTTTTACTATATGTACATAGTGAAAATCAATGACCCCCGGGGCGGGGCCTATTTTGACCCCAGGGCTATAATTTGAACAATCTTGTTAGAGGTCTACCAGACAATGCCTTATGCAAAATATCTAAGCTCTAGGCCTTTTGGGTCTTTACAAGAAGGTGTTTTAAGTTTTTACTATATGTACATATAGTGAAAATCAATGACCCGGGGCGGGGCCGATTTTGACCCAAGGGCTATAATTTGAACAATCTTGGTAAGGGTCTACCAGACGATGCCTTATGCAAAATATCTAAGCTCTAGGCCTTTTGGGTTTTTACAAGAAGGTATTTTAAGTTTTTACTATATGTACATAGTGAAAATCAATGACCCCCGGGGCGGGGCCAATTTTGACCCCAGGGCTATAATTTGAACAATCTTGTTAGAGGTCTACCAGACAATGCCTTATGCAAAATATCTAAGCTCTAGGCCTTTTGGGTCTTTACAAGAAGATTTTTTTAATTTATTCTTATAATTCCTTTTGGTTGCCATGGCAACCAGATTTCTGCATGGAATGAAATTCTTTGAACAACTTTGGAAGCCCTCCACCCAAGGAACAATCCTGGCAAGTTTGGTTGAAATTGGACTAGTGGTTTTTCACAAGAAGATTTTTTAAGTTCACTATATAATCTATATAACACACACACAAACACACACACAAACACACGCACACACACACAGGTGAATCGCTATATGCCACCGCATCGCAGATGCTGCGGTGGCATAAAAATATTATATATACTATTGAAAAATTACTCATTTTAACAGTTTACTGTTCTAATTTTATATATGTGATAAAAAGAATATTATATTCATGTAGATTCAATACAAAATTTATTGAACTCGTTGAATAAAACAATATTATGCTCGCCAGAGGCTCGCATAATATGATTTTATTCAACTCGTTCAATAAATTTAGTATTAAACTACACTCATTCAATATCCTCTATTTAAGTTTAACAAAACTGAATGTGTTTTTTTATATATTTCATGGCATATTATTTTAGCTTGTGACCTTGCGTACATGTCATTTAATTTTTGTATGGTATCAATGTTGAGTCGATCTTAGTCAAACTGTTTTATTTTTAAATGCTAGGTATATGACAAGACTGTCTTGACAATAGCTTTAAAATAATTCAAAGCATGTGTTATCACTTAAATAAATGAGTTATTTATTTTTTTATAATTTTATTTATGCAAGAATTATTGATAATATGTACTTAAATAAAGGCAGTTTATGTGTGAGTATAATTTATTTTTTTTCATCCATTTCTTTTCAAGTGAGAGATGCCAGACTTTTCATGCTATTGATGCAGATAAAAAAAGAGCAGGCAGATCAGAGGGAAATGTTAGGGACAATCCTACATTATCTACAGAAATGCCTGTGTCTGTTGAGAATCCCAGCACAGAAAGTTGTTCCCTACCTGATACCATAAATTTTCCCTTAGAATCAGTAGAAGATTTGGATCAACTGGAGAGGGAGCTGGCTGTAGGCAGTGTTGAAGCTAGCGTGGTAATGAAATTTTGAGTTAATTGTGTATAATGCACTATTTCTAGAGTAGAAATGATCTGTAATTTAATGAAGAAACATATAAATCATGACTTTACAGTAGCATATGCTTATTCATTTTTTAAAGTTTTGTTTTTATATAGCTGATAATACAGATTGATCCATTCACTTTGTCACAAACGGCAAAAACTTTATACCTTGCAGTGTAACTTCTGCAAACTTTCTGCCTTATGTATATTTATGTCTTACTTTTTGTAGGTATACAACTTTTCTCTTTACGGTGGGAAAAATACTGCAGACACAGTAAGGAGAATATTAAAACGTACCATGAAAAGCCAACTGGCTGAAAAATTCAATTGGTACAGTAAAAAAGGAATTTGGAAAGCTGAAATTGGCAGCAGTAATATATAGTGAGTTAAAATTTTATTGTTAGCTCTTATTTAGAATTTCCTCATAGAGCACTAAAGTATTTAGTAACTCGTGCAGCTAGGATTCCAGTAGCTGAGAAAAAAAACATATAAACATAAAGTTGCCTTTGATCTATCCTGCTAACTTTTCAGCGATAAGCATTTTTAAGAGTATTAAACCCCCCCCCCCCCCCAAAAAAAAAAAAAAATAGAATAAGAAAATGAATGCTTAATACATTATATTTCAAGTGTTACAGACAGTGAAATGTGATGTTTACTTTATTGTATTTATATAAATGAGCAAGACATAGTATATATGTGCAGTTACTTAAACCGACCAGGACTAGGTGTGTCAAGGTTTGAATAGAAAAAATGCTATCTATTTACACAGTGACCTTACAACCGTGAGGGTTGTTTGGTAATGTCAGGGGGATGAATCATACTGTTGCAATGTGACACTTGGAAAGGTTACCCTCTAACATTGCATTAGGCTATGCTTTCAATTTAATTAAACATTATATTTTAAAACACATTTTAACTATTGCAGAGGCTGTGAAGAAAACTATTAAAAACGTGACAGAGGCTGAAGTAGAGGGGATAGTTCGAGAGTGGCTTAGAACAGCCAGGGACAGAGAAAGAGGAAGGAAAAGAAGGCGGGAAGCAACTCAGCAAATTGTGACAGCAGAACCTGACCTATAAGAACTAAATATAAACAAGAGTGACCGGTGGTTTATATTCATATCAGGATGACTAGTATAGTATGGTTTTCAGAGTTGAGTACTATACCTAATTCCATTTGACGAGTTCACAGCTACAAAAACTATATATTTAACTAGGCAGAAGTGCATGTACAATAAAATTCTTTTGAAAACAAAATAAAATGAGGCTGTTATTTTTTTTATTTTATCATTTTTGTGTATATCCTAAGTGCCAATTACATTTATTGTTGATTTTATCTTATTTTTGTATTGTGATGAAATATGTATCTCAGTATTAAGTTGTATATTTTTTACATTTTTTAGCTTCAATGTACATGTTTTTACTTTGTTGTATACTATAAAATTGTATAAGTTACTTCCTGGTTGTGATAAATACAGGCTGAAAGAGCCGAATATTTCCGGAGGCATTAGACGAGGCTTAAATTTATATTAAAAAGGCTATATTATCGGGTTATTATTATATTGTTGAGTACTGAAATAGATTGGACGAGTATACAGCTATAAAACATTTGTTTGACCGGTTGTAATTCAAGTCTTATACAAGTTTTGCAGCTGTATACGACTCTTGATTAAATCCCTTTTGTAGCTCAAAAATGTATTCTGACATCTTTATTTCACACAATCATCTGGAACACAGATATGCATTTGATACAGATATTTTGGAATCAACAAAAAAAACGAGACTTGACTGAGCTGATAATATGCATTTGATATGGGTTAATTTTGATTCTTGAAATGAAATAAATAGGTTAAATTAAAAAGACTGCCATGTAAAGGCAAACTCCTCACATATGAAAGAATTTCAATTAACAAATTAAGGCATCATTATTTGAATCGGAAAAAATTAAAGACGTCAATATATTTAATGCCAAAGTATATTCAACCAATATAGAACAGTTAATTTTTTAGGCAAACAGTATAAACTGCATAATAATATACAACATCAAAGAAATTTATTTGCATTGTCATTTTTATTATTATTATTATTGCACAGCATAGTGTAATTGTATTTTCTTTTCTATAAAATTTTGCATGTGATATTTATTTGTATATCAGTATTAACAAGTTTTAAGTTGTATATATATTTTTTACACTTTTATATTTCTTCTTGCATTGAACTATTTTTTATACCTAGCCACATCCATTTTGTAACTAATGAATCTTCAAAACATTTTTCATTTTATTTTTCTAATTGATGTAATATTGTTGAAGGATAGTTTTCTCTAATACTCTTGACATTTGTTTTGGTTAATCAGTCGGGTGATTATAATTGCTAAAAAAGGGATTTTATTAGAATATTTAAATTAAGGGTTTTTGAAATTGTATTGATAATTCTTGCAGTTGTAAAACATTTTTGAAAATTTATTTGTAATTTCATAGTAACAATTTTTAATGGAATACATGTGAATAGGTTTACTATTCATTTTCTTACATGCGTGCAGTTGTTTTTGTTATTCAGTTACCTGCATGCTATTGCTGTGAACATTTATCTTGTTATCATATATTGTAGCTTGTCATAATTTGTTTTTCAAGACTGTTCTCTTTAATTTTTAGCTTGACTAAGTAGTGCTATTCTAGTCACCCGGGTGTCGGGGTAACCACTTATGTTTTTGAAACTCTTCAAATATTTTCAAAGTCCATTGACATATGGCTTTAAAACTTTGCACACTTTTTCAATATCATGCCTCTCAAGCTGTAGACAGGAGGAGGTAACTCTATCAAGCATTTTGACAGAATTATGCTCCTTTACTGACTTAAAACTGTAGTTTTTGTACCACCTCAGATATTTTCAAATTTATACACTTCTTTGTGAGCATAATATAGGACTATAACATGGTTTTGGGGGAAAAATTGGCCCTTTTGTGAACATGTTACACTATCAAGGCTCTTTTACTTTCAAGCACTCAGAATAGTCAAGCAGCGTGCTGTCGACCTACCATCAGCTCTTGTTATTTTATATTGTAACTAGTCATAATTTGTTTTTTAAGACTCTTTTTGATTTGTATTTTATATTGTAACTAGTCATAATAAGTTTTTCAAGACTCTTCTCTTTGATTTGTATTTTTATGTAGCTAGTCATATTTTTTTTCAAGACTGTTCTCTTTGATATTAAAAAAATGAAATATACACTATGTTGATTGTCTATTGTTCATGAAACATCCCAACATGTATGTCCTCCTTGTATTGAATAGCAACTGTATGAAATGTGCCTCTCTGTGCCAAAAGTATATTAAATTGTAGCACACAAGGTTAAAATTTGAATATTGGTTTTGCATCAAAAAGACGTCGGGCCGACATCTGCAAATGATGTCGGCCCGATATCTAGCCGTGTTGCAATACAAAGGCGGGCCGATGTCAAAACGACAAAGATGCCGATGTAGGGCCGACATAGACAACAATATCGGTTTGATATCGGGCCGATGTATATATGCTGACTGGGTTACAATTAACTTGACGAAATCCGCGGTAAATTTACATTTTATACACGTATATGAAAAGGAAGGTACTTAAAATTGATCATATGGGTAACATCATAAGTTTAATTTCAAAATAAAAACGAAGCATACAAAAGATATTCACAGATGATCAAAAATGCAATATTTAAGATTTATTGGGTTATTTTGTCTAATTGACGCACAATTGTTTAACGGGTAATATTGTGGGCTTTATAACTCGCTTAACACATGAAGTATTTATTCAATTTTAGTACAAAATATTGCTGAGATTGTCAATATTCATAGATGATTTAAATATTCTTTATTTATCATTATTATTATTGTTATTATTATTATTATTTTGTAAATCTGTTTGCAAATGTCGGTGCAGTGCAGTAGACAATCATCGTAACAGTACTCTCGTGTGGCTGTGTCGATTTCGGCCTTTTTAATTATTCTTTATATATGAATGTCTGTAGAAAGATATTTCTGTTTTTTTTAATGTAATGCTAGAAAACAATAAAAATCTTAATAGTTTGAGTCAGTAGTATGCGAAATAAAAGCGGTACAGTATAGATGGATGAGCTATTTTCGCGAAAATAAGATCGCAGCTACGATAATAATATTTATTTTTGAAATAGTGCATTTATCTGTTAAATAATTATGTTAATTATATATTTATGCATTATTTGAATGATTTTACAGCAAATTAAAATTTCAGAACCAAAAAATATTTTCAAAAGTGATGTTTGAGCCGAAAATATCATCGTACGCGAATACCTCAAATCGCCGTGTAAAGCGAAAATAAAGATCGGGTCTACGAAAAATGATATATTTATTTTTGAATTTTATGTATTAAATTCGTATTTTTGTTGTTAAAATTGATTTGTATGAATGAAATAAGAAAATAAGGTATATATATACGAAAATGACATCAGTCAAAAAATAATACCTTTATGAAAATACTATATATACGTTTAAAGTACCCTGTTGAAAATGTGATCTATACGAAAATAAGATCTTTATGGAAATAATATCTGTATGAATTCACATATATGCACGAAAATAAGATCTGCTCGTATACTGAAAAAAGATATCTGCGAAAATAAGATCTGTATGAAAATAATGTCTGTTTTCGACTAAGATTTTTACAAAATATAAGATATGTGAAAATTAAAGTTGCATGAAAATAATATCCTTACGAAAACATGATCTATATGAAAATAATACAAATGTATGTATGAAAATAATATCTGTTTCAGAATGATAAATTATCAAATAAGACCTTTAACGGAAATAAGATTTGTATAAAAATATATATGTATCACAATGACACCATAAAAAATAAGATATCTATATGAAAATAAGATATCTGTATGGAAATGATTTATACCGAAATAAAAGATGAATGGAAGTAAGTGTAATATGAAATTTAGTAAAAGATAAGGATATAACTTTATTGCCTTAAGTGCTTTAATTAGATAATGTACGGATTTGAGAGAAGAAAAAAAATGACATAACGTTTGACACGTGCACATGATTATCGGCAGCAATCAATGCGCTAATACGTTGATTGGATTATTGGATTTTCGCACTTACCGTAATTGACAACCACTTATTAAAGCCCATTGTTAAAGGTGTTTATTGGCGATTTATCACAGTCACCAATCATATATCTTATTTTCATATACTTATATCTTATCTTTTATGGATTTCGTAATGATACAGATATATTTTACACCGATTTTATTTTCGTTATAGATCTTATTTTATAAAGACAGAACAGAACATTTATTTCACTTGTAATACATGTACATCGTGCACATACATAACATATTTACACAACACAATTATAGTCACACAATCTATATAAAACAAAACACATTTTATATTATCCAATGAGTTATTAAGAGGATGATTATGATTAAATATCTTGACTCATTTGTTTATTTCTACGATTAAAAGCAATCTTACTAAATTTACAAAGCTTAACAAGAGTATCTTTTATTTTTATAAAGACATTATATTCATATAGAGTTTTTTTTATATCATTCTGATACAGATTTTAATAACGTACAAATATTATTTTCGAATAAATCTTATTCTTGTAAAGACATCTTTTTCGTACAGATCTTATTTTCGTATAAATCTTATTTTCGTAAGGATGTATTATTTTCGTACGCAGATCTTATTTTCGTAAAACTATTAGTCTAAAACAGACATTATTTTCGTACAGTTCTTATTTTCGCATAGATCTTATATTTGTGTAGATATTAATATCATAAAACTACGGAAAGGTATAGCGACCACCCTTATATGATATATATCAAATGACCTTTTTATAGTTTTATAGAATGTTTGTTTTGAGGAAAGAAATACATATTTAAAAAGATGTAAATATTTGTCAGAAAGTTAAAAAGTAGTTTATCTTGCATTATAAGATGAAAAACGTACGTCAGATTACGAAAAAAATACGTATAATATATGATTTACAACATAACTTGATTTAACTGCTTCCTTTATCAAATACAAACGTCTTGACTTTTCTCGTGTCACACATCATATAAGACTATCCATTTATAGAAACTTACAAGAATGCGGTCAACATCAAAAGTTATGGTGATGAAGCGCATGATATTTTATATTTTTCATAAAATCGCTTTTTTGCAAAATGTATATAATATGCAGTTAAAATGATAATTTCCACCAATTGAGCTACTCATTGATTTAAATTGGCTTGTACAGAGGATGTTACATGATAAAGATAAAAATGTAAAAAAGGCTTAATCAACCAGTTGTAAATAAAGATAATATACAATACAATACAATACAAATACTTTTATTGCAAATAAAAAATTTTAATACAATGTTTATAGCAAAAACAAAACATATATAATTATATACATTCATGAAAATGAGATCTGACATGGAATGAAAAAATAATAATAACACTATTTCCTGAAAGGTCTTAAAATACTTAGGAAATAGCAGGTTGCAAAAAATGTCTTAAATAAGATATTGATACTACATCAAGATGTTAATATGATATTAATTAATACTACATCAAGATATTCTCTCTTTATTTGCAAAATATAAAAACTTCGAAAGGTCGTATAGCTATATTTTCGATTTAGAATTTAATAAAGACTCAAATTTATTAATTGTCGGCCACCAACAGAAATATTCCTTTAAAAACTTTTTCTAGGACACACCATCAAAAAGTGAAACTCTGTTTCAACTCTGTTCATGTTACAGGACTTACATAACCGTTGCTCTCGCGGAATATTCGTATATCTTCCGGATTCTATAAATAGCTTATGTGCAGATACCCGAAATTTTGAAAAAGTTGTCATATATTTTCTATCTTGTATACAATCAATATATGTCTCGCGTTCAAAAGTGTGTTTAAATAAACTATAGCTTTGTAATCGCGGAGAATTATTTATTTCTGCATACCATGACTGCTTATAACTATCCAAGATTGTACGCTTTATCATATCAAAGGTAACATTATCTAGAACTTGGTTGTGCCATACGTAACCGAAACCATGCTCTTCGAGTATAGTTTTTACAGCCCAATTTTTGTTTCTATACGTGACATTGTTATCCGCGTCAAATTTTAGGACACTGTATGTTTTGAACGTTAGCGATAAGTTGTCATGCGAAATAAGTTTTCTCCAATATATCAAAATAGTTATTTTTCGATAAATATTTAAAGGGACTCTACCAAGCTCCCTATACAAAGCTGATAAATTTGTTGATTTACGTACCCCTAGGATATACCTCAGAAACTTTAAGTGAATCATTTCAATATCAGTGGCTCTATGTGTACCCCATATTTCTGAGCAAAAATTCAGCACGGATCCAACTAACACATCAAATAAATTAATCTTTTTTGAGTTAGGCAATTAATTTGTCGAAAAATAGAAAACAAGTTATGCAGTGAAAACGAGGCATGGTCGGCAATTTGTTTCTGTGTGCGTGCCCAGTTACCATTTTTGAAAAAAATTACACCGAGATATTTAAAGGAGTTCACCAGTTCAATTTTTTGACCGTATATATAGAAATCTGCAAACGTACTTCTTCCAATTTCAAAAACCATGGCCTTCGTTTTTTTAACATTTATTTTCATACCCCATGTAGAGCAGTAATTCTCGATATCATTAAGCATAGACTGAAGAGATTTTTGTGATGTAGCAAATAAAGTAATGTCATCCGCGTATAATATCAAAAATAGTTTGACGTCATCAATTGTTA
This sequence comes from Ruditapes philippinarum, assembly GCF_026571515.1. Lineage (NCBI taxonomy): Eukaryota > Metazoa > Mollusca > Bivalvia > Venerida > Veneridae > Ruditapes > Ruditapes philippinarum. The sequence continues at coordinate 11,382 of NW_026863207.1, forward strand.
TGACATCATCTAAATCACTGTTAATGTTTTGTGTGATGTCTTTTACGAAAAACATAAACATAAGAGGCGAACTGGGGTCTCCCTGTTTTAATCCAATATCAGAAGATAGAAAGTCAGAGACTTCTGAATTATAACGCACGCATGACTTCACCGCAGTATACATATAATATTTTATTGCAACTATATAATACATGTAAGATATGAATAACACACAAAGAAACAAAAACAATTGTACATATAAGTATAGTGCAAATGGGTTGGGCTACAAGTTATAACAACATTAGCAACAGTATACATGGATCTTAACGCCATGACAAATTTACTACCTACATTTTCATTTATCAACTTTTGCCACAAAAATTGCCTGTCGATTTTATCGAAACACTGCTCGTAATCGATGAAAATACAGTAGAGTTTTTGCTTGGAATTAAGTACCTTAGATATGACGACGTTTAATATACAGTCAATGATAGATTTTCCTTTTTGAAAACCAAATTGGTTGTTTGACAATTTATCATGTTCTTTCGACCATTTACTCAAACGATTCAGTAATATTTGCGAGTATATTTTCGCTATTATATTAATCAGTGTTATCCCGCGATAGTTCTTAGCAACGTTTATATCACCCTTTTTAAATACAGGGGTTATGATTCATTGTCCCAATGCGGTGGGATATTCATGGTTATTAAAAATCTTGTTGTATAATTTATAGAGAAAGGGAGAGATTATGTCAAATGTCGATTTAAAAATTTCAGCGGGAAGATTTTCTAATCCCGGAGCTTTGTTACTATTTTGCATGAAAACAGCGTCACGGATTTCTGCATTAGATATTTCCAAATCCAACGAAATATTATTAGAATTCGAATTTTCGGGGATGTGTTGGTCGTAATCGTTTGTTAAACCGCCGCCGAACATTTCTTGGAAATGTCTTTTTAGCCCATCAATTGTCAGAGAGCTTGCGATTGGAGTTTTCTTTTTATATGACTTCTTAATAGATTTCCAAAAGTTACGCGGTTGAGAAGACGCCAAGCTACTAATTTTACATCCTTCTTGTATTCTATAATTACGACGCGCTTTCTTTTTTACTCTTTTATATCTAGTTCTCACGCTAACATAGGCGCAACGGTTATCGTTATAATATATGCTGATGATGGAGAGAAATCTTTCGGTTAGATTTCTGATACGACAAACGATCTGCCATGTTTGCGCGCGTAAAGGAGGAGTCACATTCCTTAATCTTTGAAATACAGAAAGCCTCATTCAAAGGGCTATAAATCATATATAACCTTTAAGAAAGCTTTAGATTGTGCAGGATTTTTCTGTCCTCATTATCAAATATAGATTGTAAAATATGTTACATTATATTTCATAATGATAGAGGTATGCGAATAAAAAACATCCAATTATATAACTAATACATATAAATGAACTGTAAAATTCACATAAATTTTAATCCAGCAATATAAACAGCAGATTGAGTAAATGATATATATTCAAGATCATATAGCAATGTTAATATTCAGATATATATCGTATGTGTGTTCAATAAATTGTCTTAAATTCTGTTTTTACCAAAATGCAGGGTAGGTAGATATAACGAGATAAATGATTCAGATCAAGTTAGTTTGTAAAAATTGGTTAGGTATATAATAATTATGTATTAAGTAAATTGTCAAAAATCCTGTTTTAACTAACATGTAGGTGTGGTCGCTATACGTTTCCGTATAAAACTCTATGAACTATTTTCCTTTCTTTATTTCACTGGCCGCACATATTATGTAAAGAGATCATGGACATTAGAATATGTCGCAAATTAAAATTTATGTTTTATTATATAATAATTTGAATTTTGTAAACACGATGAAACTGAATGGTTTTAGAATTATAAATTCTATATATTTGAAAATTAATCTTAATTGACATAAACTTAAGGACTCATTTTATGTTAGTTTTAGAATTATAATCGTTTTGAAAAGCGTGGTACTTAAATTATAGATCATATTATATTAACTTTATAATATAAAATTAGAAGTAAACGTAATAATTTACATAAAGTTCAGTTAATTAAAATAACACATATACTATACAAAATACGGAAGGCCTATTCTTAAACGAATAAAAAAAAAATAATTATAACATAACTAACTTCACAATAATATAGATAAATGTTCTATAGCTGATACGATAAGACAAGTTTATTTTCAATTTCTTACGCTGAAAGTCTTACGAGGACAAT
>NW_026863208.1:0-14099 GCF_026571515.1 Ruditapes philippinarum
AACTTGAAGAAAAAATGCTAAACCAGCACTGCATTTATATAAAATATCAGCCAGAGTAAATCATAAATAAAATCATTTATTTAATTTAACCCATGAAATATGGTGCTATATAAGTCAAAAATATTTCATGTTTTTTAAAATTAAATATGAAATATAAATATGAAAGTGGGCGGAGTCAAAACTCATATTTATTTTCAGGGACTTCTTTCGCCATTTTGTTTGAAAAATCTGATAAATACAAAACAACTTTTTGTTGAATTTTGTTTTGAAAACTATCTAGAATGATAGAAAATGGTCTAACTAAGAAAATAAATCCGAACACCAATATCTTTAATTCAGTTATTAACGCTGTACAGACGTTTTAAGAGTTGTTTACGTGACGTCACAATATAGCGCCAAATATCGCGTGCAAAACAAGACGCATTAATATATTACTGCGCGCTGTACAATTGCAGTTGCGTAGCAAGCAATGGGGTGTATTACCATTGTTCTTTGATAATGAAATTAAATAAAAAGGTTATTTTTTCGTTTTTCGTGAAATATGGTATATATTTTCACTCAACATGATAAAATGCCACATATTTTCACTCGCCGTCCCGGCTCGTGAAAATATGTGGCATTTTATCATGTTTCGTGAAAATATATTCCATATTTCACTCAAACGAAAAAATATCCTCTTAATATTTAAATTATCTATAAAACAGTGAGAAAAACAGGCCCAAGTGTTCTCGTATACGTTGTAAATAAATAAAATATATAAATTTGAAGAAAAGAAAAACAATAATAAGTAAAGGGAAATTTTGATATAATTTTTTATCAGATTTTATTCAAAATGACAGAAATTTTGTGTTCCATATTCTTTGTTCCCTACCATTTAAACATAACTTTATAAAAAATATGCAAAACATCACTGCATTCACTAGATACATTAGTCTTAGTAAATCTATAAAAAAGAAGACTTTTTTCTGCGAAACAGTGAAGAAAAAACAACATCAGACGACTTACTAGAAGTCGCTTGTTGTGATGAATGAGTGTGTACCGTTCCCTTCGGCCCGGGCTATGAAAAAACTGAACTCGAATGTTCTCAAAAACCATTCAGGGGTTTTCAGAATTTTGATATACCGTGGGTAGCTTATATAATTACGGGTACTCTGTGTCTTATCTGATCAAAATCGATTCAGTAACAGCAAAGTTATTAATAAAAACATGTCTGAATTGGGTAAAAAGTCTGCGCGTACTGTTCCCGAAAAGTCACGTGGTATGGCCACATTGAAAATAGTCGAATTTAGTGTAAAGCTTTTAAGCATTCTCACATTGACACCGTTTCATGACAATTTCGTAACCAGAATAATTATAAAATAGTTTCGTCACATTTTAGTAAGCTATTGGAAACTGTGCATGAAACTTACTATGTTGTTTTCGTGCTCTTTACTATCCAGAAATTGTTCATGTTACTATACACTTGCAAAGAACATTTGCAGGCCACAGACCTTCGAACAAAATTTTATATGGACTCTACGATAACAGATGTCAATAAAATGATTGATTTGGTGTCTTAAGTGCTAAAAGAAAGCTTAATTTCTTTTTTTTTGGTACCAAATTATACTGCTTCTTGCGAATTACTATCGCTGCATATGCAATTTTCACACAATTCAAAAACCACAAAATGTAGGAAAATGCACTTTGTATTGTCTTTGATGAAAATTACCGCTCATATGATACGCCATGTTTTGTTTTGATTTAAGAAACGTTTGTCACCTTAATTGAACATAGAAAGGTACGTACCGGGGCTCAGCAGTCGCCATTTTCTCGTGGGTATTACTATACAAAGTCACGTGACTTCCGTGAAACTGATGTTGCAGGCTCGGTTAATTGAGCCTATTAATGGACGTCACTGTCAAATGCAAACTACCGTCCACGCCCTCTAGCACCGACTTAAGCAGTATGCAACATTTAAATATGAAAAAGGTGTAATTTTGAATTTCGAAGCATCCGCAGATGTGTTCATACGGCGGTATGAACTCATGAAAAATAAAGATCATACATAAACCCTTTTCACACAAATGTTTTCCGGGACTATTTTGTAAGGTGTATATTTTCACAAATCATGAAATGCTGATATTTATTGCAATGATTTCACCATAAACATGGTCTTAAGTTTTCACACTGCTTTAAAGTTTGAGATATGTTTATATAACAAAAAGATGAAACAAAAAGGTTTCTTACTAGATAATTATTTTAGCTTTAACTGAAACAAAGAAAGATTTATCAATAAATTAGAATAACTTCAGAATAACATTGAATATATTTATCACTAAACCAAGAGACCCTTATACGCTCACCTAAATAAATATGGTAGTGCAATTTAAACAATTTTCTTAGACAATCATAAAAGGATGCTTCATGCAAAATATCAAATCTCTAGCCCTTTTGGTTTTAGAGAATATTTTTAACTGTCCCTTATATAATTCTATTTAAAATATGAGACCCCTTGGGATGGACCAATTTTGACCCCAGGTACATAATTTGAAAATATGTTTATAAACAACCATAACATGATCCTTGATGCAAAATATCAAAGCCCTTGGCCTTTTGATTTAAGAGACTATCAATATACAGTCTATATACTTAGAATAAGACAACCCTGGTATTGGCAAATTTTGACCGCAGGCACATAATTTGAAAATATGTTTATAAACAACTATAACATCATCCTTGATGCAAAATATCAAAGCCCTTGCCTTTTGGTTTCAGAGAAGAAGATTTTAAGCTATCCATATACAGTCTATATACTTAGGATAAGACGACCCTAGTATTGGCAAATTTTGACCGCAGGCACATAATTTGAAAATATGTTCATAAACAACCATAACATGATCCTTGATGCAAAATATCAAAGCCCTTGGCCTTTTGGTTTCAGAGAAGAAAATTTTAAAGCTATCAATATACAGTCTATATATTTAGAATAAGACAACCCTGGTATTGGCAAATTTTGACCACAGGGACAGAATTTGAACAATATTTATAAAAAAAACCTACGAAAATACGGTGCTAAATGCAGAATATCTAGGCTCTTGTCCTTGTGGTTACAGTGAAGAAGATTTTCAAAAAAATTCATTTGATTGCCATGGTAACAAGCTATAATTTAAAATCAAATTCAATCTGTCCATATGGTAAAAAGTGTTTTCAAAAATTGCAAGTAAATGCCGGATAAAGGGCAGGAACATTTTATCTTTCTTAGGGTACATGTCACTAATATTATGACAAACGGAGGTCGCACAGCACCATCATACATGACGGAGTAGTACCATATTGCAAGTTTGGTTGTTTGTCCTGTTTGCAAATTATTACAAAAGCCGTTGCTTAAGACCTATTAAGAATATCACATAACTAATATTTTAAAATTAAATATAATAATTAAATTAAATAATAAATTAATATTTTGTTTAAAGGGAATTAATATTTCGTAATAACGAACTAATATTTCGTAAAAACGAAAAAAGTCCCGGAACAAAAGTGTGGAAAAAAGTCACCTTAGTGGGAGTATCTTTTATTACTTTTTAATTATACATAACATTAATGAATTGCATTTTAAAAGTAATAACTTATTAAAAAGTACTTCATTTTTAATATTTATATTTTCGTAGTTATTTTCACGTGTGTGCTTGGCAGATATTGCTCCTTTGAAACTGTGAGTGCCCGTTAATGCCTTAATTAATACCCAAAGGGGCAGTAGTAAAACTGGAAAAACATTAAAAGAAGGAAAAGATTAAAGCAACAGCAGCTGTATTTTTAATTAAATATGACCGTGGTTTTTAAATATTGTTTAACGACATGAAGCTTTTGAAACATCAATAGCTTTTAATTGAGGTAATGTAGGTTAATTTTGTAAGGTTTCACGTCTTTCCATAACTGTCATGGTCATATGGCGACTTTGCAGTTTTACTAGTTAAAATGTGTTTCATATCCCTCCCTAAAGTATATGTTTCCCGTATCCCATATAAAAGCACTGTGTTCCGTAGCATTTCAACTTGATGAACAAATGCTAAACCAGCACTGCATTAATATAAAATATCAGCCAGAGTAAATCATAAATAAAATCATATATTTAAATTATCTATAAAACAGTGAGAAAAACAGGCCCAAGTGTTCTCGTATACGTTGTTAATAAATAAAATATATAAATTTGAAGAAAAGAAAAACAATAATAAGTAAAGGGAAATTTTGATATAATTTTTTATCAGATTTTATTCAAAATGACAGAAATTTTGTGTTCCATATTCTTTGTTCCCTACCATTTAAACATAACTTTATAAAAAATATGCAAAACATCACTGCATTCACTAGATACATTAGACTTAATAAATCTATAAAAAATAGCTTTTTTTTTCCTACGAAACAGTGAAGAAAAAAAACAGACGACTTACTAGAAGTCGCTTGTTGTGATGAATGAGTGTGTACCGTTCCCTTCGGCCCGGGCTATGAAAAAACTGTACTCGAATGTTCTCAAAAAAGACATTCAGGGGTTTTCAGAATTTTGATATACCGTGGGTAGCTTATATAATTACGGGTACTCTGTTCCTAATGTTGTGCAGCCGAATAATGATAAAATTCATTTACAAAAAAAAAATGAATAAATATGCATGATGATTTTCTTTTAAACACAAATATTTATATATATAATCATTTTCTAAAAGGTCATATTTTCAAAACAAAATTTGTGAAATTTCAAATATGTTATGTTACAAATAGTATATGTTTCTAAAACAGATGGCAAATTTAAAATTATGTAACTGGAAGATTAAAATGCGACTTTTCCTCTTTGTCCAATCAACTGTGCTAAAAGTTTTATAATATATACTAGGTGATAAGGTCAATTAAGCTGTCTGTACTTATCATGTTGTTAAACCTTATGACTGATAAAATATCCAGGTGATGATTGTTGTTATAAATTCTATGTTGTTGTGTTACATTATTTTGTATTTAAACCTGATTGGTCATTTTGTTATTTAAGACACAAAAATGTTAAAATTCTATTGGTCAGTTTAAAACGAAATCAATTTTAGAAATATTGTAAAGATACATGTAGAAAATTTAGGGTCAGTTAGATTTTGGATTTCCAAGTGATAACATTGTATTGTGGTTTTCCACTAGAAATATGTGTTACTGTTTTTAATATTAATTTGTAAACATCAGGATAACCTGTGTATATGTTATTTTATTATCTGTGGTATTCCACTAAGAAAGAAACATTAAAACATAAAACGGAACATTGTGTTGTAATTCAATCCACCTTCAGTAGAACCAATAAATCAGCACATAATGCTTGGTGGGAATCAGTGTCTTTCCCAACCTCTCAATTTAGCAAGCGATGCTACGAATTCAACTTCCCCAAGAAAAACAACAATGAGTTTCATAAATGGAATACCATTTAGAAGTGAAAAATCATATGGACAATGTGGACTTAATCATTATAACAGAAAGGAGAAGTGTTGTGCAAAAATGGCAAGATGCAACAAATGCAAGAGAATTGGACATTTTGCACGAGTTTGTCTACGTCCAGCATTTAGTGAAAAGTCAAACCAATCAAAACAACGCGATCAACAACGTATGACAACTTTTATAAGACGCAAGACAGCCAAAAATACATTACCATTTTACAATGAAGACGATGCTTACTTAAGAAGAACCAAACAAACAACTCTTTAAGTAATGTTCCAACAGCAGAATTTCAGAAGTTGAAATCATTGACCTATTCAATGACTAAAACTATTAACGGTTTAAAAGCAGAAAATATGGCCCTTGTTTTTAAAAATCAAAGACTCAAGGACTTTAATGAAAAACTACAGGATGAGGTTTCCCTAAAGAAATTAGAAATAAGCCAACTTAAAGAAACATTTTTACAAAAAAACAACTCGCTAAAGGAAACAATTAAGGCTGACTCTTCAAAACTAGAGATAATGGACAAACTTATATTAGAATTTAAGAAACTAAATGACGATTATGAACAACTGAGACTGAAACACAACCAGAAATCTTATGAAATAGAAATGATAGAATCAAGGAAAAACGACGAAATAGATGACCTTAAAAATGAAAATCACAACTTGAGAGACGAAATTTTTCAGTTGAAAGACAGAACTAAATATCTATGTCGAAAAAGAGGAAACAGAAATCAAGATCTTTCAAGTACATGCGAAACCGGGTTCCCACATGAATGGAGAGGTCAATATCATCATGGAAGACAACAAGGACAGAGGGGGCAATACAACAGAAATAGACATCATTAAAACCGTGTTGTTTACAATAAGGCAGTGATTAGAATATTTATTATTAGTGAATGGTACTGAAGCTTTTCAGCAAAATCGGTGCTTTATATTCACGATATATTTCTGTAACTGAATATCTTACGTAAACAGTATTCTAATTTAATGACAATTATTTTTGTTACATGTATATAGTATTTACACAGGAGTGAACTAGTCTTAAAGGAGGGAGAAGTGTTGTGCAGCCGAATAATGATAAAATTCATTTACAAAAAAAATGAATAAATATGCACGATGATTTTCTTTTAAACACAAATATTTATATATATAATCATTTTCTAAAAGGTCATATTTTCAAAACAAAATTTGTGAAATTTCAAATATGTTAAGTTACAAATAGTATATGTTTCTAAAACAGATGGCAAATTTAAAATTATGTAACTGGAAGATTAAAATGCGTCTTTTCCTCTTTGTCCAATCAACTGTGCTAAAAGTTTTATAATATATACTAGGTGATAAGGTCAATTAAGCTGTCTGTACTTATCATGTTGTTAAACCTTATGACTGATAAAATATCCAGGTGATGATTGTTGTTATAAATTCTATGTTGCTATGTTACATTATTTTGTATTTAAACCTGATTGGTCATTTTGTTATTTAAGACACAAAAATGTTAAAATTCTATTGGTCAGTTTAAAACGAAATCAATTTTAGAAATATTGTAAAGATACATGTAGAAAATTTAGGGTCAGTTAGATTTTGGATTTCCAAGTGATAACATTGTATTGTGGCTTTCCACTAGAAATATGTGTTACTGTTTTTAATATTAATTTGTAAACATCAGGATAACCTGTGTATATGTTATATTATTATCTGTGGTATTCCACTAAGAAAGAAACATTAAAACATAAAACGGAACATTGTGTTGTAATTCAATCCACCTTCAGTAGAACCAATAAATCAGCGCATAATACTAATCTGATCAAAATCGATTCAGTAACAGCAAAATTATTAATAAAAACATGTCTGAATCGGGTAAAAAATCTGCGCGTACTGTTCCCGAAAAGTCACGTGGTATGGCCACATTGAAAATAGTCCAATTTAGTGTTAAGCTTTTAAGCATTCTCACATTGACACCGTTTCATGACAATTTCGTTACCAAAAGAATTATAAAATAGTTTCGTCACATTTTAGTAAGCTATTGGTAACTGTGCGTGAAACTTACTATGTTGTTTTCGTGCTCTTTACTATCCAGAAATTTTTCGTGTTACTATACACTTGCAAAGAACATTCAAAATTTCATATGGACACTACGATAACAGATGTCAATAAAATGATTGATTTGGTGTCTTAAGTGCAAAAAGAATGCTTTATTTCATTTATTTTGGTACCAAATTATACCACTTCTTGCGAATTACTATCTCTGCATATGTAATTTTGACACAATTCAAACAATGTTCTCAAAAACCACAAAACGTAGGATAATGCACTTTGTATTGTCATTTGATGAAAATTACCGCTCATATGATACGCCAGGTTTTGTTTTGATTAAAGAAACGTTTGTCACCTTAATTTAACATAATAAGGTACGTACCAGGGCTCAGCAGTGTCCATTTTCTCGTGGGTATGACTATACAAAGTCACGTGATTTCCGTGAAGCTGATGCTCGGTTCGATTGAGCCTGTTAATGGACGGTACTGTCAAATGCAAACTACCGTCCACGCCCTCTAGCACAGGCTTAAGCAGTATTCAACATTTAAATATGAAAAAGGTGTAATTTTGAATTTCGAAGCATCCGCAGATGTGTTCATACGGCGGTATGAACTCATGGAAAATAAAGATCATACATAAACCTTTTTCACACTAATGCTATCCGGGACTATTTTGTAAGTTATATATTTTCACAAATCATGAAATGCTGATAAATATTTCAATAATTCATGAACATGGTCTTAAGTTTTTATTCTGCTTTAAAGTTTGAGATATGTTTATATAACAAAAATATAAAACAAAAAGGTTTCTTTCTAGATAAACAATTTTCTTCGACAATCATAAGAGGATGCTTCATGCAAAATATCAAATCTCTAGCCCTTTTGGTTTCAGAGAAGATTTTTAACTGTCCCTTATATAAGTCTATTTAAAATATGAGGCCCCTTGGAATAGACCAATTTTGACCCCAGGTACATAATTTGAAAATATGTTTATAAACAACCATAACATGATCCTTCATCAGACATGCAATGTAATTGTTCTGTAATGCTGACTGTCAGTATATATTTGTGTCTAAAAATATTTTCGAACTCACAATTTGAACAAGAATACAAGCCAAAATACCAAAACAGGCAAAGAAAAATTTTCACAACCGCACTGCCCTCCAACTTTTTATATGAAATAGGTTTAAGTGTATTATTTCCATCAATTTCCTACTTTTCAAGTTTCGAGAGAGAATAAGGAAACAACCAAAAATTTCTGTAAATTATAAGATGTTATTAACTTTACCAGTTACAAGACATTGTACGTTTTACATAATGAGAATCGTCTTAGGTTCACCATTACATTCGCATGTTTAGTATTCTTTTTTGAAATATGTTAAAGATCCTGTAACACATTTTTTTCATGGTTTTATTTCATAAATATGGAGCTCAAATTAAGATTTGTCAGTATTGTAAGTTCCAATAAGCATTATTTTTAAAGATATTACCGATTTTAACATTTCATGTAAATAAAGAGAGGAAATTAGAAATTCATTTTTCTATAAATTGTAAGTCAAATTTTCCAATAAGAAATGAATGTATATAATTAATTGATTAAATATTACGTGCAAAAATATTTGCAGTACATATTTACATATTCTTTGATGTTTGAAAATTGTTTTATTTGCATAATTATATACATATATTTTTTTTTGCAAGTGTGGTATACACACAATCACAAAACATACAGGATCTTTAAACACCATGACTCACATTTGTCACATATTTCACAGAAGTGACGCATGTATGTGCCGCTAATGCATAATTCAAAAGAACATGATGTGCATCTATAATCCAATATTTAAAATGGAAGAGAAATATATAAGATGGAAGCATAAAAGAGTAGAAACACGTCGTTTTCCAAACATGTCAGATAAAGTCATTCATTTCATAGTATCTTTTTATCTCCTTATTGGTTAGTGGGCTGATCATATAATCATCTTGCACTTAATTTTAAACTAAAACGGAGCGAAGATAAATGCGACTGTCAAAATATGCAGATCGTATTATATAAACAAGAAATTCAATCGTTTTTCATACATTCAAATTAATTCACCTTTTTATATAAGATAATTGCATGAACGGCAAAGGAATAGTGTTGTAGCGTTAAGATTTCCTAGTTAAAGTATCGGTATCAGTACGAAATATTTCAACCTTTGGAATGCATAAAAACATGTTATACAACTCTACTTTAAACCATAGGAACTCGAGAACGGGACCGCAGATTGCGGCGTATATTTTCGATCGTGAAACGGTTTTAAAAAACGTTCTGCTACATCTAAATATCTTTTAGTATTATCCGAGTGTATGGACTCAAAAAATATATTATCAATTGAACCCAAACTGTCTCTTTTAAAACTGGTCAAATTTTACGGTATTATAGAAAAGACAAGGAGTGACATCCGCCATTCGCCGCAAAGTTTCCGGCATGAGTTTTTCCCCTTTAGCTACAGTTGATTACTATTTTTTCAGAATTTTGTTCCCGTTATTTTCCCCAACTATCAGGTATCGTCCGGATATAACGTTAACGGTTTATTGTTTACACGTGTTGACATGTATAGGCGGCATTATAACGGGCGTATTCGTGTATTGATTTGTTAAAATGGAGAAAACAGACACTTTAGTAATATGGTCCAACTGATTTTGCCTTACTGAAAAAAGGAATATTAAAACATGATCCATAGATAAATATTTTAGGCACTCATCTGGTATTCATTACTAGAAAAATTAAAAATCAAGCATATCAAGGGGGATAACTTACGCCGAACGTTGCGGTAAATGGCGGATGTCACTCCTTTTCTTTTTTTCAATATACCAATAATTTGACTGATTTTTAAATTAGCAGATTATATTAAATTGAGATTAGATAATTAAAGACCACCAGCTCGCATAATATGAAAAGATATTCAAAGGTTGGACAAACAATATGTAAAGCTGGTATGGATTCGGATTTATGCGCCGCAAGATGCGGTCCTGTTCCAGAGTTCCTATGCTTTAAACTTTTAAATAAACCACTCTTTCAATGGACAAATACATTCCACTCGACTTTTAACGTAACCTTTTTTGGTTCATTTTATGGTGATGGACCTTCCTGAAAGCAATCCCATAGACAATCATGTACACTTCATTTAGCACTTAAAGATTATAATATTTTAACAAGTGCTTTATTTCGTGCTCATAATCTTTGCAAATCCTGTAAGATCTGCAGGCGCATAGATATTATTAACTTATAACACAGACTGAAGTTTTCATAGAAATTACATTCTTTTTAGAATCTTTAATTATTCAATATCTTTAATACATCGGTTACACTGCCATTAGCATTTTGCAAACCAAATAGCAATCTTTTAATGTTTTCTATATATGTACAGTATCACTACTTTTACCTGAAATATTTCCGAATTGATGTATTCTTTTCAAATATATAATGTTGCAATAAACTCTCAATTGTACATTGGCAATTTTACATAAGCGTCTACTATCCAAATATCAACCATACACGTAAAATACCTATTTTATAATCTATCATGTTTTTCTTTGCTTCAAGCTTTAATTTTGTTGTGACGAATGCTTACAAAATATCACACGTTATTCAGATTTTTATCTCGATTTTACCTTTGTAAATTACATCCGAAAATGATCGGTTGTATCAAAAACGCTTTGGACAAAATTAAGCTGAGAGTCCAGCTCCTCTTAAAATGTTCTGGTGCTTTTTTGATCTTCCGCTGAATTTGTGCGATATACATGTTTGGTTGTGTGTTTATTTGTTTGTCTTTCTGTCTGTTTATCTGCCTTATATTTCTGCTGTTAGACACTATATTTATACTTAACATCATCTCATTAGAATCACAAACGTTTCACAAGCTACCTGGATAGCTTCTCCGCATGAAATAATTCAAACAATCCGCCGGCGGGTTTAAAGCTCATGGCGATGAGAGGCAAGCGATGTCAATATCCTTACAGCTTTTAATTAATTAATTTAATTAACGATTAGCTACCTATAATGAAATTTGTTTTATGGCTATGTCTTTCGAAAATTAAATTCTTTGATTAGAAAAAGTGTTATTTACAAATGACTAAATAAAATCATATAATTTTTGTTTTAGTGCAGGTTATTATATTGATGATATCATTCTTGAAATGTTCCATTATGTATTAATTACTTGTAACGTGTATATTCAATGACGTTTAATCATATTGTTCCAGCTTGTTTTTTCTCATTCTTGCGGGGTGGCTGGGGTTAGTGGATATGCCCGTCTAAGTTTAAATTGTAAGTGTACAGGTAAAAGTAAAAAAAAAAGTTTTAAATTTTGCTTTTGTTGATTTAAATTATCATATACTTAACATAGATAATCAATAACCCAATTTACTCCTGGATAATTTTATAAATTTATCCTTAAGAATGTATATATAACGTTAAAAGAATGGGACAGTCTTTCTATATTTAAGGCAGTGTCCAAGCTTACAATTGTCCATTATTAATTTTTGATCAATGACCATAATCAACCTTTTGAAATATATAACTAATTAAGCTCAACTTGTCAACGAAAATGTAAATTTAACTATTGTCAATGTTGTGTTTATGATCTCTGCATATTTAGATAATCCATAAGATGTAGAAATGGAACTAATTATTCACTTGCCAGAATAGAACCTATGTCACAATAAAGGATATTACTAGGCTACAGTTTAAATCTTTCTTTTGAAATTCATTCGTACTGGTTTACTTTATTTTTGTCCCAGATTTACAATTGTTAGATGAAAATAACGTATGAATTCGTCGTACATTTAAAAAACATACGCAATGGTTTTAAAATTAATATGGAATTAAGTATATCTTTCCCCATTTAAATTCATAGAAACACAGCTATACGACTACATAAAAATGTGATTAAAAGAATTCTAAAAGGCTGATGTTTTTATTAACAACGACTGACACAGAAGCAAACAATATTATTTCAGAAAAAGTATTTCAACCAGGGAACTGTTCAACACAGATATTGATTATATTACACAAACCTCTAATATAAGAAACATAAAGTGTTTTCTTCTAATATTCAAGACTTTCATAAGTTTCTTCTAATATTCAAAACATGCATTGTTCTCTTTTAATATTGAAAACATTCATCGTTGTCTTATAATATTCAAAATATTCATTGATTTTTTTCTCACATTCCAAACATTCATTGTTTACTCACATTAATATTAAAACGTTCATTTAAGAAATAATATCGGTCTGAGCGGTGTTTATCGGCAAAACCGGTTTGGAGTTCTGACGCATAGGTATTGACCACAAAGGACGTAGGCCTGAGTGGTTACAATTTGTTTGCATCAAAACGAAAAAGCCGGTGTTAAATGGCCGAAAAACATCGCTCAGACCGGTATTATTTCGATTCTAACAAGACAATAAAGTTTCCTTTTAAAAGGAAAGGCTTGCACAGTTGTGCCTTCATCCAAACCCTTTAAAATTGTTCTTTTTTTGGGGGGTTTCAATTTATTATCACATTATTTTTGAAGTACGGTATTTGTATATCATAAAGGGTTTATTTAGTTTTTTGTTTTTTTTTGGAAAACCGAATATTTTTTTGTCAAAACGATTTAGATCTATTCTCTATTGTATAAAACTAATAAAGAAAATGATCAATCGTAAAAATATTAACGTGATACTGAAGGAAAACAAGTGTGCACATCTCATTTCCCCTTTTTCGCAGCGAAATCATTCCTTTGCTTTATAGACAAGTAAATGCACTAAAATACTTCGTTACGTGGTACCAATTAATAAGCATGTATCATCTATGATACATAGATCAGCACGTGGCAAGGTTAATGATATGCATGGGCTATTTTTAGATTACCTCACAAAGAAGTTGAATTGCGTTCAGTAGATCTAAATATAACTCGATCATGCGTGATTTGGTAAGCAGGACCACCCTTTGATGACGGAATAATACTACAGTCACCATTCTCTATTGTATAAAACTAATACAGACAAAAAAAACAATTATAAAAGAAACTAACTTTTGCGTCTTGAAAAACAAATGAAACGGAACAATTTCGTTTATACCGATAAATCAAGTAAAAATAGAAATCCTATTTATATACAAAAACTGGGATTACCGAAGTAACTAAAATAGCTTAGATTTCCGTAATATTACTCCGCAATATGACGGAATCGCCCGAATTGTCACGATTGCAATCGGAACTACATCGGCTATTATCTTTAATCCGAAGACTGACGGAAAAGGCCGAAAAGTTGCGATTGGCACGATAGCAGCTGGTTTCCCGTTCAATCATGCACCAACAGATGTAAGCAGGAAACCACCTAACCGGAACAAGTTTTCCAGATGAAATGGCTTGCAGCCGTGGCTGCAAGCCAAAAATAAGGAAGATCACTACACTAATGATTAATTTTACAAGCGTTGATTACTTCCGGTGATTTTCGTATAACGCTGCTCGATTTTGCACCTTACTGTTGCAAGGATATAGTAGTTATTGAACTATCAAGTTTTCAACAATTCAAACTGGATTGTATTGTGTATACATCAGTGCTCGATTAATCATTATTGTCAGTTTAAAATGA
>NW_026863209.1:0-12708 GCF_026571515.1 Ruditapes philippinarum
TAAAAGACAGAAAAGAACAAATTTTAATTTTTGGGAAAAAAGAGTTTTTTCCCTTAAAAAAGAGATAAACCTAAAAACCCAAAAAAAACACCCAAAAAAGCAAAATTTTTGAAAAGTTTCAAGGGTCAGTTTTATTAAAACCATGCAAAAATTTAAAGGTAAAATATTATTTAAAATTAAAAGGCCATTTGAACCAGTAATTTTCCCGAAAATTTGGATAGCTTTTAAAAATCCCAAAAACTGGTAACTTTTGTAAAAAAAAATTTACTGTTTTTTAATAGAAAAACGGCCAAATTTTGGGGGAAAAAATTTTAATAATCGTTTTTTCCCATCCCATACTCATTGGCCCGGGTTTAACGTTCTTTTGTAGGGAAATTTTTTTTAAAAAAAATATAAAAAGAAGAAAAAAATACGGCCCTCAGTTAAAACCCCAACGATATTTAAATCCCGGGTTTTTGGATTTCCCCAAATTTAAAACTAGGGACAAGCTTTAAAACCCGAAACCCCGCAATTTTGTAAAAATAAAAATCAAAGCAAAATGCTTTTTTAAAATAATTTTTATTTAAAAAAAAATTAAAAAAATATTGTTTTTTTGGGGGTTTTTCGAAACAAAAAAAAAAGCTAATTAAAAACAAAATGAAAATTAATGCTGGGTTAAAAAGCTCCTTCATAGGCCCCAAAATAAAAAGCAAATTTCCCAAAAAAAAAGACCCCCATACCCGGGCCCCTCGCCAATTTAAAATTTACCCTTTTTTAAATTTTATCCAAATATGTTTTTTCCTGGGGGGTTAATTTGTTTTGTTTTGGGGGAACATTTGGGAACAAATTTTTTTTAAACTGATGATGGGGCCCCTTTTGCCTCAGAAATTCTATTTTTAACATTTTTTTAAAACCTTTTTTTTGGGGGTCTTTTTTCGGGGGTTTCCCAAAAACAAACGCATTTTACTATAAACATGATCTATCTTTTGCATCTTTAGTTTTGTTGGCAGTTGGTATATTAATAGTGTATACGTATTTTGATTGAAGTCAAAATACTGTTTTGTTTACATTTTGCTACGTTTAAACCCATAAATGCATGTACAACGATACTCTTTTCAGCTGTAAAAACACTTAACATGCTCTAAATTCATTATTTAAATATTATTATATACATGTTTGACATTTCTAAAGAATTGAAAAATATGGATTTCTTCGGTGTAATGTGCCTTTAATTATACTTTGTTCTTTCCTGGATTTCTTATAAATTATAAACTTAGTTTAAGAATTTTGTTTAATTGTTCGTGTAATGATTGCGTGTTATGTATTGTAATATATGTTAATTAGTTACTATTTTTATATATTTGTTACATGTAAAAAAGGTACTGTGAATTATGCCATTACCCAATTGTTGGCGTAAACGTCGGCATTTATGATAATTTTGGTATAATTTCATTTATGATCAATTACTTCAAAACTAACAAAGCTATTCTATTGAAACTTCATACATGCATTTGGAAGCCACATCCACTTTAGATCAATCAAACTATTGAAGATCAAGGCCACTGGGAACTGTAACAACAAAACAGAAAACTAGGCCAAAACAAAAATTGACCTAAGATCACTGTATGTAGGCGTGATTCATTACACCTGTCGTATTTATTTTCACGCGAATATGTCAAAGGTCATTGACACTGGGGCAAGTCATATATACACACGAAATAAGCTAAAAGTCACTTGTTTCAGAGGCCCGGGCATGATAACAAAATATTAAAAACATCGCTTTAACTGCAAACAGTTATAAGAATTGTGAGGCTTTATCTCAAGACTTGAGAAAATTAATTGAAAATTGCAGACTTTGTGTGGTTGTTTGTACACGATAGATAATGAAAAAGTGCAATATCTCTCACGTCCCTTATCACCGGCTTCAATGGTACTCAACTTTTAAAGTGCTGGAATCAATGATCCCGAAGGACCAGAAAATATAGAACAACAAAAAGTCCTATGCTTTAGGCTACAAGTTAGAATATTTAAGGGCATTTATTCAACGAAATTCCAACTTGACCATTAAGTTTTGAAAATTAATTGGAATTTGTTTGGGGTATCATTTTATATTAAAGTATGGACTTGAAGGAAAAAGAATGACCGCTTGCTTTTCTTTGTTTCAGGCAGAACCTTCCACAAGATCGTTTTTAGTTAGACTATAGATTATCTCGTGCCTTTTTAGTTAGACTATAGATTATCTCGTACCTTTTAATGCTCCCCTGACATATAAAGAACCATAGCTTGTTGACGTCTGTATTATACATTGACACACTGTCTGTTAAACTATTATTTAAAGCTGACACATCATCGTTTCAATTACCATTTATTTTTAAAAAATTAAGCGGCTATGCACATGCTTTTACTTTCAAATTAGTTTTATATGTCTTGTTGTTGATTTTTATCTTAACATATAAAATACCAGACACGTGTATTAAAGGAAGTGCATATATACTGTATACTGCTTATTGCTTATCATCAATGATAATAAAGAAGTAAAAAAGTACACTGTTTGTATTTATTTTGTTAACTAACTAGTCTTTCAAGTATAAACAATAGTCGCTCCCGTATCTTCAACTTCCAAAATTAGTTTGTCCACTTTGTCTTTTTGTTCTGATGCCACGCAGCCAGACTGACCTATATGGAATAATAAATGATAATCTATTTAAACGGGTACATAATGCTCGGGAAACAAATAAAATATTTTACTTCTTACGAAAGGCAAACATGAGTTTTTTAAAATTTTAGATAATGGTTTTAAAAGCAAGATAAATACTAATTACACAAAGAAACTAGCATTTGAATGTCTTTTTTGTAAAAAAGAATCAAAATGTAAACAAAGAAGTAATTGGCTTCCATACAAAACATAAAAAGCCAAAAAGCAACGGAAGCAAAAAAAGTTTATTCAGGTAAATTACCAATAATTATCTTTTTAATGAACTGGTAACAGGAGACCAAGAATGAAAAACATTTTTGAGAAATAGAAATATAATCATTTCTTGTGGTATATATGGCCTTCAAATGTAAGTATACTCCTGGATGCGTTATTGGCAGTAAGAAATGTGTTAGTCTACCTTTCCCCGATAGAAACGGATAACACTTTGTTTAGTCTGTAAAATAGAAATAATGTGTAGCTTTTACTTCAATAACAACATTTTAAGAAATTCTAGGTCCAAAATATTAAGTGTAATATAGGTACAAATACTCTGATATAATTATCTGGTATTGAAATAGATAAGATATTGATATTTTTATCATTTTTAACCTTAGTTTAAACAAAAACGTTGGGGTTTTGCTGTGAAAAAACGAGACTCTGGAAATAAAACAGACGGCTAATTCTGATAAGAGTCATTTATAATGATTTTTATTGTAACATCACGTCGTTCGAACCCTGAAAGTTCGTTGGTTATATTTTATAAGGTGCGTAAAAAAAATTGCTTTAACCTTTATTTATGAAATTTCTTTCAATTGGTTTAAAGTCAGCGTATCCTTTATCCTGCCAGTATGACATACTTACTTCTTTATTATTTCTATTTTTTTCAATACTGCAGATTACTCAGAGTATATGTTAACACAGCTTAGATGATTTCTTTCTTCTTTTTTGTAGACTACTTTTAATGTATGATTCCGTAAATTTCTTTAAAAATGTTTTTCGTACCTTGTTTTGTAAAGTATATTTCTCATATCAAAGACTAAAAAACGAAATAATGACGTTATTCCGCAATTTAACTTTTTTTAAGTGATAAACTTGACCCTACGTGTAACCTTGAACCCCTGACAAAACGCTCGCTCAAACATATTTCAAGTGCCTTAAAATAAGAATTTGAAGGAAAATTATGAGTTGACAAATCTAATTTCATCTACTCAAACGACTTTTGATATATTTCCTTGCAACAGGAAACACTTTAAGGGCTTACTTACTTAAAGTAATTAAACAATAATCACATTTATTCTTTTGATTGTTATTTCATTTTCGGTGTCAATTTTCTTCCAAGTATTTCTCTTTATCCATTGTAACATGTCGCGGCTGGTATATATTCATATATATTTATAAATCAAACTTAATGTAAATAGAATAAGGAAGATATAACATCGCGTGGATATCATTTTTAATATAACAGACACTCCCAATAAGACAATTATTCTCTGTAGTTGACGTGTGTGTAAGACGCTTGAAGTTGTTGAAATATCTCTTCCTGTCCTACTTTATATAAAATTAGGGGAAACATAAACAGAAATCATTTTGTCTTGTATTATAATACTTATTGCTGTTAAACTTGTTTATTGTAAATGCTAGTTGTGATCACAATTGGCTCTTAAATCATGACATTTTAAGTAGTTCAAAGAGCACAAAATGGATGGTAATTAGGTAAAAAACTGAATGAAAATTGAGTGAATCTGACAAAATGGGTTAATTACAGTAAATGCAAACATGCAGCAACGTATTTAATGACCCACATAGAATATAATATTGAAAGAAAGAAATCATAAAATGTAATGTCATAATTTCTTTTGAATTACATCATTAAACATAAAACTATGATATCGTTAAAACAGCATGCCTCAAGATACATGCTTATTTTCATAACAATCTCGAACATGGTTTTTATAGTAAGATAATGTGAAGGGAACAAATTAGGTAATTTACACACGAAAAATACAAGAAAGAGGTCAAAATATGCAAAATAGCCCCTTCTTAATTTTTTCATATGCTAATCATGTATATGATCACATAACGACGTGATAAAACATCAACTGGTATGTTCAGGTGTGCTGCTAACACAATATTATGATGAGACTAATGGAAAACTGTACTTCGGACTAACTTTTGCTATGAAGTTTAATCATGTAAACAAGTTTTTTAAAACGTTGACTAAATAAAGTAAATTTTAAGATATAAAACAAAACTTACATATTCATCTTTTTGATGCGTTTATGCATTAAGACACTAATATTGCAAAACATACATAATTATGGGAGATTTTGAATTTGGTTATTGCCATAGGAGTATTCTTTTATTGACCCTGATTACAATCATATTATATTTCTAATGCACTCGCTTTTGAAATATAATTTTATATACACTCGTTATCCATTATGCCAAGATTATAGAGTCCGTCTTTTTACATTAAAAGTAGCATGGTATTTTCAATGCGTCAAGTGATTTTTTGTAGTCGACGAAGTGTTCCGAATGAAGTGTAGGTAGACGGATAAAGTCTGTGTTGATATTGACAGACTTACTATCATAATTTTATATGAATATCAATCAATGTTATATGAATATCAATCAATCAATCAATCAAAGGGGTCTTATTTCGACTGGCGACATTTTGATAACACCTCATTGAACTCCGAAACTTGCTCATGTAAAAGTATCTTAACTGATATCTCCATAAGTAATAGTAAAGTTTTCATTTTCTTATCAATACATCCGCTTAGTGATGTGTATACCATTTACTTTCTTCATCTGATCCCTGACCTTTTTGGAAATGTAATTGTTGCAGTTAACCAATACTTGAAGCATGATCAGTTTAAGAAAAAACATACAGAAAAGAAAACAAATTACAAACATGAAACATCATTACAAATAGTCTCTAGTAAATGAAAATATCATGTGTGTGTGAGAGACGGAATAAGTTAAATACAAAAACACTACTGACCAAGGAAAAGTACATATCCAGATATTGCCTGCTCTAGTTTTAATAGTTTCTTATTCTTCAACTTCACATTGCCACATTAAAAGAATTCATTTGAATCGTCTATCTGCTATTGTCATAGGATAATTTTCATCCCCTATGTCTTCTGCACCTTCCATTGTGCTGATGATATCGGTTATCTTTGACTTTTGTCTTTCAAATTGAACCTTTCATGGACACACTTCAAAATAAAATGTTCATGCCAACAAAAATATTCTACTTGACAAAAATTTAAAACTAGATGAATGAATGCAATTCTAAATATTTAAAATTTAACATAAGTTTACATTTGACAGAATTTTTTTCTTCGGCTTTAATAAGTTTGTTATGTTACATTTTGTTATGTCTTGGTGGATATTTGTTAATAGAAAAGAAGACATGGTTTTAGGCTAAATGTTTATTGTACAATAGATCTAGTGTTACTGTTGGTGTATTTTAAAGGAATTTGCTTCCGGTGTTTAAATGTACAAGATGTATGTTCTATAACTGTTACAAAAACACAGACAGTACTGTGCTAGAGTTGTTACGCTTTGTAGCGTCCATGGCCGAGTGCTAACATTCGTTGACTTCAAGCCAGTTACCCCTCTTTGCTGTGGAATCGAGTCTCGCTAGGGACAAAAGCAGCTATCAAGCTAGCTTACAGAGCGTCGGTGATTCAAGTCAGATGCCGTTTCGTACCTTAAAATTATGCACGGAAGGGTAACTGAGGTATTCCTGTACCATCAGAACTGCAAGGCCGAAATATGGCTTTTACATCATTACTTACTATAAGAGATGTTGCCATTACTCGTAGTGTAACACGAATGATAATAAAAATATAATAAAAAAGTGTTTAACTGTATACATGAAACAAACTTTGTAACTATTCATTCTAACTATACCTGAATGTTTATTTCTTCATTATTAGTTATTTAGTTATTTATTTATTTATTTATGCCATTTTTATGGAATATTCACAGAAATTCAAAAATCGTTTTTGTTTGGTTGTATGTTTATTTATTTATTTATTAATTCATTGATTTTTATACCATTTTTATGCAATATTCACTAATCACAGACATTCACTCTCAAAGACATTCACTACAGTTAAAAGGGATGGATTTTTAAACTACTTAACCAAATCTGATGATAAATATTTTGATTTATAGACATTATCAATTTTTAAAGGGCGAGTCTTTTTTCACCTAATCTGAAAATGCTTCCGAATTATGTGATCGGTTTACATCGTCAGTTAAAGTATGAAACCATTCAATTTTGGTGAGTAATTGGAGAGCTTATCAAAACACCTACTAGTTGGTGATTAAAAAGTAAACCTTAATGAAGTTTGTTTTCAATAAAGAACAAAAACAAAAATATAAAAATGTCAAATGTTTCATTTGATGTTTAATTGTAACAAGACAAAATATTTTAATTCAAACTGAATGACAAGATGTATAGCTTGCTGAGGGCTAAAGTTTACATCGGCACACTGATAAACTATTTCGGTCTGATTTGCATAATGTGTAGCCTCATCAGTCTCATGATTATCAAGGTGGTATTTTACTTACTGACACTCTAGTGGACTTTAAAATAAATAGGGTTTGAACTGGTATTGACGCATATCGTATGTCAATTAAATGAATCAAGTAAAAAAACATGCAAAATTGTAAATTGATTTAAAAGAAATCACAAATGCTCCAACCTTTTTGTGTGTACATTGTAACATGTATTGGTGCTTAAGATATTGATATTGATATTAGAATTGTGTTCATTTATCATGTACAAATATACAATAAATTATTATCAAAGTTATGTATATAATATTTCAAGTATGTACAACAGTCACGCCAGCGTCCTCAACTTCTTTAATTAGCTTGTCCATTTTAGCGTTTTGTTCGGGCGTTAATGTCTCATGCCATGTTCCAGGCTGACCTGAATAATAAAACGAATTATTATTTAGCTAACGTAAATTTCTAGATGTAATACTAACTGCACAAAGGCAGAGATGTGTCATTATACAATTATTAGTTAAAAACGATAATAGGGTAAAGACTTTACATTAGATTGCAACTAATTTACCCCCCCCCCCGCCGGAAAGTCGATGGGAGATATGTTTAATATAACTTAAACAAGTATCTAAGGTATTAAAAAGTTGGCATCTTAAATGTGTACAATGACTAAAACCGTAACACTCTATATTGTATTGGTGATAGTCGTGACCACGGCGTAAAGAAACCCATATTAATAGCATGTGGTGAATATTAATAATTTTCAGTTTATTAGAAATGTTAGAAGGTGAAATTATGATAATTATGATCATTAAAAAAATGAATATGCTTCCGACATAACCCACATTTTGTGGATATGAAGTGAGATAATTACATAAAACGATGAATGTTTGGTTCCTTTTTGTGTTTTCAAGTTAACATTAACGTTGTTATAATCTTCATGTAAGAGGTACCCACGGTGAGTTTGTTGTATATTTACAAGGTATCTTCGTTCGTTTGCGAAGAATTTGTGAAGTATTGTACTTGTTCGAGAGTTGCGTTGACTGTGATGATCATCTCGATAGTCTTACCCGTAGTTCTAACTAAAAGTCAGGAAACAAAGTGACCTCTCGGAAGCATTAATCGCAACAAAATTACATGAAAATTGCAGATTTGGTTTGATTGAGTCTGTACATGAGGAATAATGAATCAGTGCAATATCCCTTACGCCCCTTGCACCGGGTTGAGAGGTACTCAATCCTCAACACTTAATAGTGCTGGCATCAATGATCCCTAAGGAAAATATAACAACACTAAAGTGAAGTACGACGCAACTTTTTTACAACTGCCACATGGCACTTGACACCTGTTGTTGTGAAGCATAAAAATCTGGAAACAAAGTGATGTATTCATTCATTATAACATAAACCATATCTCGAAGAATCACTTTAATGTGAAAGTGAATGTATCTGATATAAATGCAAACAAAACAAAAACAAATATTAGAAATTTTAGTCGTTGAGTCGAAAACAGCCTGCTTCCGAAAATATCTATAAAAATTATGTTTTATTCACATTACTCATTTCTATAAGGACATTCCAATGCATTCCTTCGAACGGAAGTGCACGGAATGCGCTTTGTAAAGAATTTATTAAACGTAAAACTTTGTATGTGAAATTCAATAACTTATGCAATATTGCCTTAAAAATATCAGACTTTAGCATTGTATATATGACAAAACCAATGAATTTATGACGTACAAGAGACGCTTAAATCAATGCTGATAAGAAATGTAAGCTAAAATGTTTTAACGCTTAAATACTGGTTTTAAAACGCTTGTTAACTAAAGAAGTAACACTTCATGTCAAAACAATGTCATAAAAACAGAAAATGGTAATCAAAGTAGTACTCTGACATCATACAAAATACTAAATCACTACAACCAAAAGGCAACAGAAGAAGGATGGAGATGGTCCGGGTATTAGGCTAAAATGCTATAAAAGTACACCAAACAATAAAAACATATTTTTGAGAACAATAAAAATAAAATCACTTCTGGGGCCTTCATTTACGACAGTGTGTGTAAATATAATTTTTGCATGAATACACAAAAGTATTTTTGGTATGTTTTGTTACACTGGGCAGAATCTCAGAATCCAAATATTGCGAAATGCAGACGAAAAACCAAGAAAAGAGAAACACACATTTGACAAAATATTTTCAAATAGATAATTATGCTTATAGCCTTGGTATTACAATCGTTTTACACCAAACTAAATGGAACATATGCCCGATATTCTGATGAGGAAAATATACTAAACGAGACATGATCAGGTTTGTTGTTCAGTTTTGAAAGTGAGAAAGAGATTGATCACCTTAAAATGTCATTTTGACAAATCGTTATAATCCATCTTTCTCACAGCATGTTTGTCAAACCTAATAACAAATTTTGAACATTTGCTCAAAGAAGTAATTTCGAAGAAATATAGTATTCACTATTAACGAACCTTCCAATATCAAGTTGCGAATGACAATTGATCGATAAATGACAAAAAGCAATTCGTAACAATTATTCACACGGAACAAAGCACTAGATAGTTATATAAACATTCAGTCACACTCCACAAATAACCTGCGGTCGTAGTAAACTTAGTTCAACCGCTGTTCGGTGTTTTCTAGGCGTTCTGCGGAAATTCTTGCACATCAGTTTTTTCTTGTTAATTTAGCATTCCAGGTGTTAATCTTTGTAAATAACTATACGTTGCTATGTGACATTTTGAAATAGGACCCTTAAGTATACAGGATTTTTTTCCAACTAATTAGAATACTAGCATTTTTGTAATGATAAATATATAGACATTATAAAACACTAAAACAAAAGGAAAGTAATTGAGGGAAAATACCATCGTGCATATTCACCAGGCATTAAAGAGCAGCTACTATAAAAACGCAAATAAAAAAATTGAAAATTATTTCAAGTTAATTAATATTTCAATTATTTTATAGAATTACATACATTCATTTGATTTCTTGTGTCATACAATT
The DNA here is from genome assembly GCF_026571515.1 of Ruditapes philippinarum. Lineage (NCBI taxonomy): Eukaryota > Metazoa > Mollusca > Bivalvia > Venerida > Veneridae > Ruditapes > Ruditapes philippinarum. Next base: position 10,226 of record NW_026863209.1, read on the forward strand.
ACAACTTCTTAACTTGCACTTTTATATCTGATACTTCATGCTCGTATATGGCGAGAAAGATAACGGGGTTTGTAATCGTATAGCATTGAACCATTTTCTGCTAATGCTTTTTACAACTTTTGTCATATTTGTTTCGGAAAATACAGATCTTGTGTCATAAATGTTTTAACAAGTTTCAAAAATCTGTGTCTGGAGAAATTTTAATAGATGAAAGTTTCTTTGGACGAGGAGTTAAAAACAATAAAGGAAAATCTCAAAAACGACTGCGAGCGTAGGTATTTGGGAAAGAGCCTCAAACAGCTTGGATCCTTGATCATGCTCATGACTGACTGGCGAGAGAAAAGAGATGCCGTTATATCAACGCCATGTACAACAAGAAGTACAATTTACAATGATTGTTGATATGCCCCCTTAACAAAATGGGGGAATAAGCATTTTACATTGATACTAAAATATAGGTTTCAAAAAGGTTTATGTGAACAAAGAAACGAAAGAGACTGTTTCTGAAAACACAAATCAGATAGAGGGGCGTGCAAACACGCTAAACATTATTTCCGGTAAGACATCGTGAATACATATATAAATGTTTACGTATTTAGGGAATGATTTGTATCTTATAAATATTGCGTCATTTTAGCTACTTTTGATTCTGATTTTATCATGTTTCGTTTATATTCATTAGTGTTAGTCCTACAGTCGGGATAACACTACAGGTAAATATGAAGTCCGTAACTTTTATAGCTATCTTCAAAAATATAAACTTTTGCAGATAGATATATGGGGTTAATCTGCTTCTTGACTGGAGTGTCACTGTCACAAGTGGTTGAGGTGATGTGACGCAGTGTACCGTATTTATAGGTAACGCATATCCATTCTTCGACTTCATCAACGAAATCACCTTCCTTGGTAATCTTTTTTTTGTCATATAATGACAAGCCAGCAGCATCAAAATGTTTGATTCATGGAAAGGGACAGTTAAATGTATTTATTTTCTACACATATCTATATTAATCAAATGACCACATGAAAACAATACCACAGCAATGGTTCTTGCATCTCGAATTCGCATCAAAATATGCGTTGTCAAAGGCCCCCAGTCTCCCTAGGTATGAACTTGGAGGGATCGAATGCCATATTCGTAGTTTATGACAGGAACAAATAGAAAGTAGCATTACATGGCTACCTATAAGGGAGGATGTGTTTCAAAGGAAGTTGAACTTGACAGTTATCATGAGGCGTCACTCGAGACGGATTTCTAGTGCAGAGAAATTACAGACAAAACAAATAAACAATGGATTTGAATAGTGAGTTACTGCCTCTTGGTGCTGGATCGTGTTGGGTTGCGTTCATTGAACGCCGCATTTCCTTGTTGATCTTGTTTATCATATTTTATTGGTCAAGATTAAGTCTGACTGGAAGATGGAGGTAGAAAATCTTACGTAATGTGCAGTAAACAAGAAGCAGAACCCCATTACCTAAAGAAAACTATCAATTATGACCTGCATTGAATTCAATTATAAAGATTTTACCTCTACCAATATAAGAGAAAATTAATTTAAATTGACAAAGAAAATGATGAAATAATAAAAAATGTGAGATATGAGTACTTGAACTGAAAATAAAACAAGGAAACTGATTTGCTTGTAACTAGGTGCTAGGTGCTAGGGGGCGTGGACGGTAACTTGCACTTTCCAGTACCGTCCATGAACAGGCTCAATCAAACCGAGCCTGCAACATTTTCAATTTTGCCGTGTTGGGCTTTCTTTAGGGATTCTGTTTTTATCTATTCTATTGTGTACAGAAATTATCATGACGAAAAAGAAGACGAATTCATTCTTAATGTTCTCGCAAAACAGTTAGCTTTACACATTAACAAAATTTGTATTATTCATATTTCTAATATCATGATTTATTTGCCAGACATCCTTACGTAACCTAAAAATATTTTTGGCAGGGAGGAAACAGTTTTCAAAAAGATTTATCTAGACATGGGGGGAAAGTAGAGATATCTATGTTTTGTGTAAAGCTAACAGCATTGAGAAAGATTCTGATGATGTAGATACACCATATGAAGACAAATTGATCAGAAGGAAACTGAATATTTCACAACATGGTTCTTGTTTTGATCATAGGTGGATTTTTCTTTGCTTTTATTAATACCACATGAATGTATGTCCATGAGTGAACTTGCGCTCTAAACACTCTTTGATCGTGCCAGAAGCATCCCAAGCTCTAGTCAAGGCAGATTTCTTTATTATAAAACAATGACAGCTTAAATTGCATATCAAATATGAACAAGCATTTGATAGTATTGCGGGCAATACAGTAGTCCCCTACCGGTCCCTCAAAAAGTTCTTTAATTGTCATACACTCCTGTGTTTTGCCATTTATAATGAATTTGAGGATGAAGTCTGTATTTGAAAATATCGACCACAAAACATAATAAAATAAGTTTGTCTATATCACATGTAATGTGTTTAAGT
>NW_026863210.1:0-4929 GCF_026571515.1 Ruditapes philippinarum
CCAATTTTATTTTTTCCATAATTAACATATTGAAGTTTTGTTAATTGAACTTCTAAATTAATAATTGAAGAAGAGTGAAGTTATTAAAAATAATTAAGTTTTTATGACTTCTCCGGTATTTCATTAGATGTTTAGTTTTGTATTGCACTATTGCTATACAAAATATTGAGACAGATGCAGTGTATTTTAAAGTGCAAATAGCAAAACATCGTCGGATACCCACGGCCGAACCATTATCATTGATTGCATGTTATGTGACATGTTTATCAATCGTGGGTATAGGACGATGATAGCAAAATTTTAATAAAGAAAAGTTAAATATGTATGTTTCAGATCCGAAAATCAATACGGGTAAAAATCACACCCGGAGACGAACAATACATCCGCAAGTTTACCGAGATATGACAGATTTCTATGATTCATTGAGACGGGTATGTAATGTAAAAAAAACTTACATAGATTACTATAATATTATATATGAAGTTTTTGTCAACAATTTTGATACTGCTAATTGCTTGTGCTCTTAACATAGTAGAAATTAAGAAATTATTATTTTCAATATTATAGGATAGTATTTAAGCTGACAGGTTGATTATTTAATAAAACTACAATGGGAAATTTGTATATAGATAAATGTATATAAGAACGCATGTTTTCTGAATGTTCTTTTAGAAATCTTATATTTATAAATGGATATATCACTTATTGTGCAAATTTGCCAATGTTGGCATGAAAAGAAAGCATTATCCATTCTGATCATGAAATTATTTTTTTCGTGAAGTGAAAAAAAATCTTTTTTCCCCAAATATTTTTAAGCATTTAAACAAATATTTGGGAAGTTTATAGTTTATAATTTGATAGTCTATACATATATGTGAGGTATCAGTGTTTTATTATGTAAGGACAACCACAGATATTACATAACTGCTTTAAGTGACGTAATTTTTGCACTCGCAGAAATATGCAGCGGAAACACCAAAGCCGTCTGTAACTGAAAAAGAAATGGAAGAAGACGATTTATTTGTAGATATGCCTGATATAACGGATAAACAAACACCAAAAATGTTCCTTCGTTCTCCTTCCCCGAGAAAATTTTCTGAAGCAGGCACCCCTGGTCCTAAGGTTCGATTTTTTGACGAAAAGCAAAAAACTGAAGAAGATTTTTTAAATCAAGATTTTAAGATAGTTCCTCTGGAACCCGAGCATACACGAAGACCTGTCTCTCGGGCTAGATTGGACGAGAATACGCCGAAATTAAAGAGGGACCATTTTGTAAGGGCAATTATTGGAAATAACCCATCCCATCCCCGCCAAACACATACATATCCAATCACATGGAATTATAATCAGTCACGTGACATATAACCCTCGCATGTTTGATATAATTATATACGCTCATTCGTCCATGTAATATATTCATTTTACATTTAGTTTAGTTTATTGGTAATAAGTTTGCCTTTTACCATTTACAGTACAATGTAAACATATGATATACGCACAACATATTATCACAAAGAAAAGCGTATGATAGATCAGAAACCAAGTATAATATACAAAGTAATACAAAATAAAGTAATACAAAATAAAATAGAACAGATTAACTAGCAAGTATAACGTAACGTTGATCCAGTGCTTACTTTATTTACCTAGATAAATCGTACCGAAATTGATGACATGAATTGATTGAACATGTTTTAGTTGGCCATAAAATCAACCTAAAGTGTTGTTTTTTATGTCAACATAATACGGACAACTTTAAACAAAATGGCATTCTGACTCAACAACTTTTATACTGCATATTTATTTTACATAGTCTGCATTTCTATAGTAACATTTTCATATCTGTTATCTTCAATTTGCAATTTATGAAAACATAATCTCTAGCTAATTATTGTTTTAACTATCATTATTTTCAAGAGAAAGGTCAAAGGCAATCAAAGGGAGTTGAGGTTAGACATGAAGGATATATTTGTTCGTCATTTTTGTGTCGCCTCTACGGAGTAGTGGCGACATATAGGGATCACTTCTCCGTCGTCTGTCTGTCCGTCTGTCTGTCTGTTTGTCTGTCCGTCCGTCACAAAACTTGTCCGGACTACTTCTCATAAACTACTGGTGCAATTTCATCCAAACTTTACAGGAATGATCAGTACCAAGTCTAGTTGTGCATATTGTCAACATTTTCCGGTTCAATGATTTTTGGCAGAGTTATGGCCCTTTAATATTTTTTAATTTTAAAGTTTGTCCGGACTACTTCTCTTATACCACTAATGCAATTTCTATGAAACTTTACAGGATTGATCTGTAGCTCAAGTCCTTGCGCATATTGCAAGGGTTTTCCGGTTGAATGATTTTTGGCCGAGTTATGGCCATTTGATAAAAAGGTTTCTTTTTCTGTGTGTTGCCAGATACACAAAAGCTTGTCCGGACTACTCCTCATAAACTACTGGTGCAATTTTATCCAAACTTTACAGGAATGATCAGTACCAAGTCTAGTTGTGCACTGTCCATCTGTCTGTCCTTCTGTCACAAAATTTGTCCCAACATGAAATTGGCCATCATGAGGCGACACATGTGATAACTGAACGCTCTTGTTGAAGAAAGTGACCTCTCAACTTTTGACGCATTAATAAAAAGAATATAGATAACATTAGGAACACAGTGCAATTTCATCCTGATGGCACCAAGATCATCTGCAATAAGATTTATTCTGTTGGCGTTGTACGTTGAATATTAATGTTCGGTTTTATATTTGTATAGATATTGATAATCTGTAAATGGTCATTTTTAATGATGTTAACCAAAAATTGACACTTCTCCAAGTTCATCGTAAAAAGCATAATCAATATAAAATCTTGGTACAGTATCCAATTTTTTTTAACAAACTTACACTTATTTTTCAGTTCCACTTCTTATGATAATTTGATTTGGCATCTTTGAAGATCTGTTGTAATTAAAACTACACCATATTGTACTAAAACTATATCCGGAAACAATTTTATACTTTGACAGATATTTAACAAAAATCTGTTAAGAAATGAAATCCAAATTTGTTTTGTCATATTGGGGGAGTAAAATGCAGTTGAGAAAATGGCTCTCCTTGTTTAAAGCCCAAAGAGAAATCAGTCATTCAGACATTTGCATACAACTTGACATTTTTACAGAAATTCGAACGTTGGATTATATGCATTTAATTAATCAGAAGCTTATGCCAGATTTAAGCCGCATCGTACTGTTATGCTTTCCCGCCAAAAAGTCTAACATTGGCAAATATCGTAGCAAATCGGTTTTTTCCGGAACGTATTTTTTTTCAAAATCTTTGGCATTATATTCTTTACAATCACTGATTCTTTATTGCTTTGTACTAAATTCCGGTTTAAAAATGTAAAAAATTATTGAATACCGAAGATTGTGGAAAAAAATTGGCGGGAAAGCATTACAGTAAGAGTACCTTAACAAAATCAAACGTTTCTTGATGATAAATACACATCACAATTTAGCTTTCTTTGATAAAACTTTTTAATAAAATATGAAGAAGAAAAATGACATCAGTTGTAGAACACTCATCTCGAAAACCATGCTGACTATTTTTTATTTTATTCTTGTTCCCACCATTTATTGAAACGATTTCAAAATGTCAACGAAAAATGATTTCCACTAACGTTTACTATTATAATGATTATTTAATCATAATCCTCTTCTATTTTACCAAATCACCATTTTACCCCATACATTAAGGTATTAACAGATATCATACATCAAGTTATTTAAGACCAATGGCAGATAATGTTATTAAATTCCTCCTGCTTATTAATATTACAGGGCATGGAGTGAAAATGTTACTCGGCAATGGCCCGGAAATTCGTTTCATTGCAAAAAGTAAAAAGTCTCTAAAATGATGTATATTATCATCAAATATAATTTATCTTTGATTATCATTTTGGAAATGTGAAAACGATACATGTTGTTCATTTCCACTACAGATTTTTACCTTAAATTGTGTTACAGATTAGATATAGAACAATAGAAATTTTAGATACAATTTTGTTTCAAGCTACAAGGAATACAATACGCGTCATTTATAGATTTTGGCTCTCGATGTTTTTCGTTGGTTTTGCCGAGACATATAATGTATTGAAGTCTCTGGTTTTTGCAACAAAATTAGCGTTTTTAATTTAGGTACGATAAATCATCATGAAATTGTATTTGTTGTCATCATAGGTTATACCCAGATCATGTCATATTTCAGGGATACATATGGAAACCAGTTGCTAACAATGTAACAATTCGTGTGTATAAATGTCGTACACTTAATGTGCGTGAAGTTAGCCAGACAGCCGGAACAGCCGGAGCAGCCGGAACATATTTTCGTTTAATCCGGTTGTTCCGGCTACTCCGGCTAGCCGGAATCCGGTTCTGGCTGAACAGGCTAGCCAGAAATGATACAGTAAAACCTGTGCAAAAGACCATTCATTTATTTCATGATGTATATTCAAATTCCTAATCACATCGATATCTGGTTCTTCAGGCTAGCCAGAATAACCGATATCAAGTGTACTTCAGATGAAAAAAATCAGATATATTCCTAAAAAATGAGCGTCTTCCATGGTGTGTCCGGGTGTCCGCGGGTATAGGTGTGTCCGTCGGGAATACTCTGGTATTTTGCCGACGGTGAGCCGAAAATCGTACTATACAGGTCATATCTGGCCAATTCCGGCTGGCCCCTGTGGGGACCAGACTCAATTCCGCAGAACCGCATATGGTGGGATGGTTAGGGGGGTCTGACCGGGTGTCCGCGGGTATAGGTGTGTCCGTCGGGAATACTCTGGTATTTTGCCGACGGTGAGCCGAAAATCGTACTATACAGGTCTGACTGGCCAATTCCGGCTGGCCCCTGTGGGGACCAGACTCAATTCCGCAGAAACCGCATAT
>NW_026863211.1:0-57403 GCF_026571515.1 Ruditapes philippinarum
TTTTAAATTTAAAAGTGATTTATTCCAGAATTATTTGAAAAAAAGGAAATCAAAACAAAACAGAATCAATCTTTTGGTTAAAGGCTTAATAAAGTAACACACCTGTGGCTTTATTTTGAAGATTGTTATTTTATTTATAAATTAATTCTGAAAAAAATAGCAAGCCATAAACAATACTTGTTGCAAATACTCTATTAAATTACTTTTATTGACAGTGTTTTTTCACATACTGTCAAGCGGTTTTTCAATTCAAGTTTTTGTAAATTGTGTTGAGCGCAAGTTTAATTGAGACGAGGAAACTGCAATGCAATCGTAAGTTTAAGGTTTCATAAAACAACACCTCTTCTGTAACGTAATTATGGTAATTGCATTGAATCGCAAAGGCAGTTCTAAAATTGTCAAGCCAATAAAATCTGTGGCTAAATTTTGAAGAACTATTTTTCCCAAATTAAATTGTAACGGATGCTTTTCGCAGACAAATTATAGATAAACATCAATCACTTTAAGCGATTACATGATCTGATCTTTTCGCCAGTAAAATATCAAGGAGGAAGATTTGTCGAGATGATGTGAAATTTAAACAAATTACTTTAAGATGGATCATTTACCCAACTGTTTTTTGAGAAATTAAATTTTCGCAGACTCGGAAAAGAAATGTGCGTCTCAAATTATGGAAAATTTATTACAGTTGACGGCGTGATAAGTCTCCTCAATACAATGTATGGACTAAAATGGGTTTGAACTTTAAGAGTTATGAAGGATTTGATTGATCTTTTGTTAGAAAACTTTCAAAGTTTGACATCATTATAAGTAATGGTTTTAGGAAGTAAAAAGAGTAATTAAGAAATACGATTTTGTCATTAAACGTAATACACATTCACGGTTGTACGGTGTATGCAAATATTTGATGTAAACAAGTACACTTATTTTACAACGTTATGAATCTAATGTTATAGTTTACACATTAATGAAATTCTACATAGAATTATATATTTTGCGTTCCTCTTTCAAAAATGTATTGGATAATTCTTGCTATTAAAGGAAAGATTCAAAGTTATGAAACGAAAACAAAGCGAACAGTATTTTCTTACATTGCTTTCCTTCGACAATACACAAAATAATGCCCAAAAAAAGTAAATGGCATTTTATTTGTTAAGAATTTGCAAACAATTTTATATATTCTTGAATAATTAATGTAACAAAATGTAGTAAAATGTCTCCGTCCAATATTGCATTAATTCTCGCTTAGAAATTTATTAGTTGGATATTATTTCGCTTATATGGAATCAACGAAGGATCCCTAGTTGATTTATAATTTTGTAATATATCACAAATCGTAAAATTTTGTACAAGTCTTAATTCCAGCCGGAACAGATATTAGTCTGCAAATGATCTGTTTAAACTGTGAAATAATTTCTCTGTTTTGTTAAGGTTAATGTTCAACTGGAAGACTTTCAACTCATTTTATATGTCTAGAGAAATTTGTCTGTAAAATATTCTGCCATTGTTTTTTGATATTTTACCCACTGAAGAAATTTATGGCCGAAATAAACAAACTGCCACAAGAGTCAGAGGGGACTTTTATACTATAATGGTATTGCTGATAGAAAGAACAAAAAAGATGTTTCTGTTTTCATTACAAATCAATAAACATGCCAAATAAGCATCCCTTTATTTAAGAACTATGTACAGTTTCCGCATGACTGCTCTTTGTATAATCTTTGACAAATATGTCTTGTCTGGATTAAAAGTTTGTATGAATTGCAATGGGTAATAATTTGAATAATATAAGTTTAAAGCACTATTTTCGTGCATTAACCTTTCCAAGAAACATGAAGTCGCACGAAATGCCCGAGGGATTAAATAATGTTAGAAAACATGTTACTGCAGATGTGAATGAACGCAAATGTGCATTAGCCTTTTACGTGCTTAACAGAATAAGTCTGATCTGGTAATTTTGCGTATCATTATTTGTTTTTTCGTCCAAAAAGCGGTTAAATTCGGCTAAGATGTCATTTGACAGTTACGTTGTGATAATGAGAAATAACCTTGATCGTCAATGCAGATAACTATTTTTTCATGACGCCCCGAGTCACGACCATTTAAAAAGTAAACAACAACGTAAATGATCATTTTCGTTTATTTGTAAAATTACCTTTGCAGATGTCTATAAATAGAAATATGAAATTGACTTATTCAGGAGGTCAAGTGCCCCAAAGGTAACACATTTCATTTGTGAAAGCATAATTTTGATTGAACGAATTGAAAAAAGAAAATCATAATTAATTATTATTATTTAACTAATGTCCTCTGTTATATATTTGTTATGAAAAGATTTAACATTTTAATGTTTGAATGGTATGGTAAGATTTTACATAATTTAAGATGTTTATCATATGCTCCTATCTCTTATTAGTACAAATTAGTTGTATGTAGTAAATCCAGATGCTAGTAAATGGACAACATAACGAGAATAAAGTTGCACGAGCTTATTACTTATTCCAGACAAGCAAATGCAGATGCTAGTAAAGGGACAACATAACAAGGTTATTACTTATTCCAGACAATCTTACTTTTAGTTGTGTTTCTGAACAAATAATGTTGCCATCTGGTAGTCTGTTGAATGTATGAAATGGCGTAAAGCATAATGTCAAGTCTCCCCTAATTAAATATTATGTCTATGTTTATTCTAATGCTATTTTAATGTCTCAATATATATTAACCATAATATTTATTTTGGTCATTTGCAGTTAATATATGGGCATTGTAAAATGCATATTATGTTGCAAACAGCAAACAGACGAGACAAAAATGTTTGGCGTCATGACCAAAATGGGAAATCAGAATTTAATAAGAAGATTAATCTATGCATTCGAGAATATTATCTATTTTTTGTGCGTATATCTTTGTTATTGTAGTAGTCAATCATAGATTTTTCAAAATCAAGAAAAAGTGGAACATTCATAGGGTCATGCCTCCTTTATTGACTAAATTTCGTGTAATTAAGTTATATTCTCATTGGTCCAGGGTAACAATAATTTCCTGAATTAGATTTCTATGTTTATTCATTAACTATTCTAACGAAGAACTCTCAGAAATAATTCTTGATGAAAGTCGCTATAAAGATAATGTAAAACAACGAATGATTTTTTTCATTCACATTCTCTAACGAACACATCTTCCTTTTTAATATCTACTGCTGTACATCTACTGCTGAGCGTCGCCATTTGCTGTTTTTTTGTGACGTTATGAACACATTACGTCGCAAACTAAACATTGTAAAATTATTTGATTAGGCTCTTTTTGAAAATGACGAAAGAAAATGACATACACTTGATTTTGGTAAAACTTTAATTACTTTATCAAAAGTTTGTTTCTTTTTCATTTGAAATGTATTTAAATATATACTAAAATTAATGTTAATTTAATGAATAGTATTTTAGAAACAAAGAATGTTTCGTAAAATTCAAACATGCGCAGTTTTATATTTATGCAAATGGAATTCAAAAAGTAATTTATATGCGATGTATTTATTCAGGATTATATTGAATGATTCTGTAGATGCTAAAACAATCCTTTGTATTTGTCGCTTATTTAAAAAGAAATATCATAATTAAATGTAAAGACACATTATTCATACGCTTTATGCCAAAAATGCTTCGTGTACGCAAAATTCATTGTGTGATTTTTTCCTACTGAATGTCGACAGGTGTAATGCAAACGTGGCTCATAGAAAATTTCACCTGTAAGTTCTCTCTCGGCAACGTTAGAATGTGTCTGTAATGAATTACAGAATTTTGCCCCTTTCATTTATTGCATTTTATGGTGTAGACTAATCACAGCACCGGACATGAAAACATCTAAATGTAGCAGTTAATGCTACTTTTAATAGTCTCTTTCTTTTAATCGACTTTCCTTTATGTAGAATAGTACAGTCAATTTTATTTAATTATTAAGGCATTATTTTCTCCTAGTGCCAAGTCATGGATATTAAAAGGATTTGACATAGAGTCATTAAACCTTACGGGAAGGTTTCTCAGCATATTTTTTTTTGCACCTGATATTTCGCTTGTGGATTTATCCAGTATTTGTAGAGTTATTTCTCTTGACTTAGTAAAAACCGTTTCATTATGTTGTTATTTGTTCCTTGAGTGCTTTAGTTTAATCAACCAACTTTACAGGAATAATGATCAACATCACTAAATTACAGGAATAATGATTCACATTACTGTGAAGCTATGCACCTGGGACTTTGCATATGATTTTTTTTTCAGTTTTGTTAGAGTTATTGCCATTGACTTAGAGTAGTATAAATTTGCAATTTTCAACTTGTTCATGCATAGCTCAAAAAGTATTTCACTTGTAGACCTGAAAGTTTACAAGAATGTTGGTCAGCATGTGTACTTATGCACCTTGGGGTTTGCTTGTGGATTTATTCAGTATTTGTAAAGTTCTTGCCCTTTACTTAGTAAAAGTTTTTTAGTTTTCAAAAAATATTTGACCTAGAGTCATAAGATTGACAGAACATTGGTGCGGTTGGGGCACCCGTGTCCTATAGTCACATTTCTAGTTTAATATCTACTGCTGTGCATCTACTGCGAAGCGTCGCCATCTGCTGTTTTTTGTGACGTTATGAACACATTACGTCACAAACTAAACATTGTAAAATTATTTGATTAGGCTCTTTTTGAAAATGACAAAAGAAAATGACATACACTTGATTTTGGTAAAACTTTAATTACTTCATGAAAAGTTTGTTTCTTTTTCATTTGAAATGTATTTAAATATTTACTAAAATTAATGTTATTCTAATGAATAGTATTTTAGAAGCAAAGAATGTTTCGTAAAATTCAAACCTACGCAGTTTTATATTTATGAAAATGGAAGTCAAAATATAATTTATTTGCGATGTATTTATTCAGGAATATATTGAATTATTCTGTAGATGCTAAAACAATCCTTTGTATTTATCGATTATTTAAAAAGAAATATCATAATTAAATGCAAAAACATTTTATTTCATACGCTTTATGCCAAAAATGCTTCGTGTACGCAAAATTCACTGTAAGATATTTTCCTACGGAACGTCAACAGGTTTACTAATGCAAAAGTGTCTGATAGAATATTTCTCCTGAAAGTTTTTGGCAATGTTAGAATGTGTCTGTAATGAAGTACAGACTTTTTCCTCTTCAATTATTGCATTTGATGGTGTAGAATAATCACAGCACCGGACATGAAAACATCTAAATGTAGCAGTAAATACTACTTTTATTAGTCTCTTTCTATTAATTGACTTTCCTTTATGTAGAATAGTACAGTCAATTTTATTTAATTATTAAGGCATTATTTTCTCCTAATACCAAGTCATAGATATTATTCGTGTCTTGGACCATGTTATCTGTCAATCTGTCTAGATTAACAAATGTTTGAAATAAAGCTTGTTTTGTTATAACCTGCTGCAGAATATCATGGAGCAGTTTAATTGGAGACAGCAACAGGTGAACAAAAATCACTATCTGTCCTTTTCTTAATAGTCATTGAAGAATTGCACGAAGTGATTAGATAATAACAACTGCTTATTTCCATTTGTCTTAATAAGAGTACACATACCCCGAAGGTCGATATTTATTATATATTTTTAAATAAAATGTTAAAAAGTATTTGTTAAATAAAATGCGTATTTTCTTATTCCGTTTTTTCACTGTATAAATTTTCACTGCAGTGAACAGATATTCCGTATTTTCACTGGTGTCTTGCCAGATTAAATGCTTTTTAATTCAGCTAATACACACGATTGAAAAAGAAGTCTTTCAAATTGAAATGTCAAAACAAAGAAAAATGTATATAATAAACAGAAAATTCAAGTATTTTTCTATATATACAGGATTTATTTTCAATCTTGTGGTATGGAAATTATCATATTTCACTCGTGGTTTTTATATCACTTATGGATCACTTATGGAAAAAACTTAAATATATCCTCTATGTATTTCGAAAATATTATTTACATTTTTGTTTTTACATTTATCTTTACGATATGTAAATATTTATGTATGTATACACTTTAGTTGAAAAAGGAAAATATCGACTTATACGTTTCATTAAAATGTAAAAAAAAAACAAATTGATAATCGGAAATAATAAAAAAACAGAAGTTTTTTTTAAATAATTTAGCTTTTTAAATATATATGTATTTAAATAAACTTATACAAATTAAAATATGATGGAGTCACCTTTTTCCCATACCCCTTATCGTCTGCAATTATGTTAAAAAAAAGAAACAACAAATAGTAATTGTCATTCAACACAATGGTTGCAGTTGGCAAGGGTCAAATGAACAAAGAAATAAAGAGTAAAACTAATTTAATGTTTGTTTATCATGATAACGTCTTTTCAACTCTGAGAGTAAAATATTTTCTACGCATTTTCTTAAGATTTACGTGTTTGTTTTTCTCACATTTTGATTGATATTTCCCGTATCATTCATCGACACATTGAACTATTCTTTTGCTTTACGACGTTCTCATTAACACATTTTTCTTTTCTAGTCTCATGTGTTTCTGTTTGGGAGCATCTTTCGTTTCCAACGGTACCCATCTGAGACTGACTGATAAAGTGTCAATTTCATCCGAATGCTAGCTTTATAAACCAATGACGAAGTACATGTAGCCTTTATTTTATCCAATTTATAACCACATCTGTGAAAATCATCAGCCTTTTGTTGTCATTTGCAAGTTCATGCTCCTCTCGCTGGTAAAATTACGAATAATTATGTTATTTTCACATTAGCCTCCGATACAAATAACAAAGTACTTGTCGAATTCTCGACGAGGAAGCATGAAACAAGAAGATGAATACATTTTAGAATTGATATATCCATTATTGTGAGTGATATTATTCGGCTATAATACTGTTGTTCTTATTTCCGCACGATAATCATATTCTTTGATTCAAATTTAACATAAAAGACAAACACGTTGAATATTAACAAAGAAGTCTTCCATAATAAGTCATTGAGTACTTGACAACAAATCACAATTAATTTTGTCGCAACAATAAAATGAGATTGCATATAAATTCTGTCTTTTCTTCCTTAAAGTGTATAATTCTACATATTTGCTGTCTGTGGAGTGTAAAATTATTGTTTATATTATAATAAGAGAAAAATGGCCACAGTATACGTAATATGAAAGAAAATTGTTATGTTTTATTAAAAGCGAGCTGAGTATGTCAAACCTACTGCGAAGTATTTTCTTCTAGGACATTTTATTCTGTTAACGTACAATATTCACCTATGTTAAATAGCATAGACAATAATGTAACAAATCTTTCAAGAAACGATTATTAGGGTAAACTATGAAAACAACGTAACTTAGATACTACCGTTTATTACCCGTGTCCGGTTAAATTTATCAAAACGTTCTTATTGACATATTTTCAGCTTGGTTAACTTCTTACATAATTCATTTTTTATTAATACGATTCAAATTAATGAATATTATTCTTAGAATTATTGACAAACTATTATCATTTATTTTTTTTACAATCCCCAAAATAGTGCAAAAACAAACCACTTCAAGACGATAAATTTTAGATTTAACTCATTAAATTCTAATCCGTCGTCTCGATATTTTCTACAGAAGCTCTAAAATTAGACAATCAATCTTGTATGATTGATATTAATTACGACATTTATCGTCAAGAGGCGTCATATGTTTATTGTCGTCTGACATACCACTGCTGAAACTCTTATTTAAAGATAGAAATGAGTTTTAAACTTGCAAGAAGTGGATTGGTCCGAAATGAACACATTTTCCGAAAGTGTTTTTATATATTAATATAAACGATTAAACGTAATATTATATAAGGTGGATGTTATTGTTAAATTATGTTTGAAAAAATAAAAAAAATATCGAAGTTCTTATTGATTTAATGTGACAATGCGTATGATTGATACTAATATTTTGTTCAAAACAAATTATTATCTGCTATAATAATATACTGCTATATCGGATCACTTATCTTATATTGCCAAACAACATCCACATACACTTATTTTATGGTTCTTTGTTATGTCTTACACTAAACACTATCAACGTACTAATTACCTTTAATAGATGAAAATACTCTAAACCTTTAGGTAGTCTGAAATAGGTACAATATTAGACATTTGGAATCACAAATTAGTAAAAAACATAAATGAAATATTCGGCAAATAGATCACGATCAATAACATTCATAATCAACACGATTAAATTTATATCGGAAATAACGTAACGCGTAAATTTGAAAAAGATCGGAACAATATATTTAATAAGACTCAACCTTTATAATTTTCAAGTTTGCCGTAATTAATGGCGACCTTCAAGGTTAACAAGTTTTACCATTTTATTGTAAGGAGTCGAATGTAACCGCGCCAGACGTGAGATGACCAGTGTTACAGAGGTCATTTTCGTTAAAGCAACACTAGACAGGATTCCACAAATGTGCACAATTGAACATATTGTTATGGAAATAACAGTCAATATATCATCTAGAAAAAGCTATGTAGATTTGACATTTCAGACACTCGGATTATACACACGACAGAATAGATAACCTAAACGAAACCAAGCAGTACAAACAACACGTCAAAACCAAAGAGATTGTTCAGATAGAGAAATGCTGTTGATATCTAAAATCAATATTATTATAAATGAAATTTTCTGATAATTTATTTGCTTATGCTGTACTAACTCCTCTTAAATGAATTGAAAAAAATGTAACAAGTGTTGTATCAAAGTACATTGGAACCTGTCTAATCCGAACTCGTCCGGACCAGAAGAAAAGTTCGGATTAGAAAGGTTTCCGGATTAGAAAGGTTTCCGAATTAGAAGTTTTTTTTACATGTTTTTTTTCATGTTATTTGCAAAATAGTTTAAGGAAAGAAAACGGGAATGTATTTGAAGTTGCAATTTAAATATTTTATTTTTGCAGTCTCTTATCGTTCATTTTAAAACATCTGAATACAAAAATAAAGAAATAAAAATAAATAAATAAGCAAAAATATTATGTCCTCTAGGGTAAGTTAACCTACGATGTTAAACAGGAGGCCGAGACATGATTAGATATTCGTGCCAGCATTTGTCAGTTGTTGTTTACTCTTATCCGATTCAGCGACTATCCGAATTTACTGACAGTTAACATTAATTTTCATTACTTAATCACGTATCATTGAATCCAATATAAAGGATTAAAAGATATTTCTATTGCATTATATCAAAATGTTTACAGAAGCTGACGAAAAACTGACGAAAAACAATCAATTAAGCAATTATAGAAGATATCAAGGCAAGCTAAGTGTAATTTTCACACCTTCGCAGATCATACGTTTCACCCATTAATCAAGCGAAATAACACTTATCAGTTTGGTGTATGTTTACACCTGCAAGATGTGCGATTATTTGTTATTTTGAATGGTGTGACATTTGGCAAAATTTGTTCGGATTATAAGAATCGACAATATATCAAAAGTGAACACTACAATGGTGACACGCATGCCTTTGTTACATATCTATTCCTACTTTAAATCATATAAGAACATATTTCGACCAAGGAAAAATGCATCACACGCAAAACTTACGTAATAATTTCGATTCCTGCATTGATATTGCCCAAAATGTCAAAAATAGATGAACAATATTTGTTAAAATAATCAACGTGTGCACGCATTGTTATTTCCACTTTTATCTACAAATAATTATTTTAAGGAAACATAAATCAAATTTTCTTTTGAGCTTTAAAATGTTTGCTCATGCATAAGGAAATTAAATAATTCATTTGTTTTAAAAATTTGAATACAGTTTGCAACAATTTGAAAATATAATAGCTCCAACACAGACATCATAACCGGATAATCCTTATTAGTGTAAAACCGTAATTTTAAACGCAAACACTGTTTCGTAAAATTATAAAAATGCGCAGATTTATATTTCTGTAAATGGAATTCAAAAAATAATATTTATGCGAAGTATTTATTCAAGAATACATTGAATGATTCTGTAGCTTTGTATTTGTCGATTATTTACAATGAAATGTCATCATCCGATGTAAAGTCATTTTATTTTATATGCTTAATTCCAAAATGCTACATGTACGCAAAAATCATTGTGAGATATTTTCCTACTTAACGTCGACAGGTGTAATGCAAAAGTGTCTAATAGAAAAATTCTTCCTGAAAGTTCTTGGAAATGTTAGAATGTGTCTGTAATGAAGTACAAAATTTTGCCCTTTAATTATTGCATTTTATCGCGTAGAATAATCACAGCACCGGACATGAAAACATCTAAATGTAGCAGTTAATGCTACTTTTATTAGCCTCTTTCTTTTAAATGACTTTCTTTGTTGTAGAAAAGTACAATCAATTTTATTTAATTATTTAGGCATTATTTTCTCCTAGTGCCAAGTCATGGGTATTATTCGTGTCTTGGACCATGTTATCTGTCAATCTGTCTAGATAAACAAATGTTTTAAATAAACCTTGTTTCGTTATACGCTGTTGCAGAATATCATGGAGCAGTTTAATTGAAGATGCAACATGTTAACAAAAATCACTATCTGTCCTTTTCTTAATAGTTATTGAAAAGCATTGTACGATGGGAATTAGAATAATAACAACTGCTTATTTCCCCATTTTGTCCCTTATTGTTATGAGTACACATATCCCGAAGGTCGACACTTTATTATACATTTATATATTATTTGAATAAAATGTTTACAAAATATTTTAAAAATAAAATGCGTTTTTCAATATTCCAATAATTTTCACTGTATAAATTTTCACTGCAGTGTACATTATTTCGTATTTTTCACTGGTGTCTTGTCGCCGTTACTTTCTTCTAAATTCAAGCTAATACACACAATGGAAAAAGAAGTCTTTCAAAATTAAAATTGTCAAAACAAAGAAAAATGTAATATAATAAACAGAAAATTCAAGTATTTTTCTATACATACAGGATTTACTTTCAATCTTATTATATTTCACTCGTGGTTTTTATATCACTTACAGAAAAAAATTACTTAAGAATATCCTCTACGTATTTCGAAAATATTATTTATTTTTTTAATTTTACGTTAATCTATACGCTCTGTAAATATTTATGTATGTATACACTTTAGCTGAAAAAGAAAAAAACTTCTTTATACGTTTCATTAAAATGTAAAAAAAACAAACAAATTGATGATCGAAATTCATGAAAAAACAACAACAAAAAAACCCAAAGTATTTTAATTAATTTAGCATTTTAAATATATATATATTTGAATAAACTTATTACGGTTTTAATATGATGGTATTCACCTTTTTCCCATATTAAAACTAATTTAATGTTTTGTTTACCACAGAAGTGTCTTTTCAACTCTGAGAGTAAAATATTTTCTACGCATTTTGTTCAACACCTAAGATTTACGTACAGGTTTGTTTTTCTCATATTTTGATTTATATTTCCCCTATCATTAATTGAAACATTGAACTATTCTTCTGCTTGACGACTTTCTCATTAACACATTTTCTTTCTAGTCTCATGTGTTTCTTTTGAGGAGCATCTGTCGCTTCCAACGATACCCAACTGAGACTAGCTGATAAAGTGTCAATATCATTCAAATGCTAGACAGCTTTCTAAACAAATGACGAAGTACATGTAGCCTTTATTTTATCCAATTTATAACCACATCTGTAAAAATCGTCAGCCTTGTGTTGTTATTTACATGTTCATGGTCTTCTTGCTGGTAGAATTAGGAATAATTATGTTATTTTCACATTATCCTCGAATACAAATAACAAATGACTTGTCGAATTTTTTGCTTACTCATTTTTGTAATTTCCTGTAAAAGGAGATAATTTCCATCAGTTCTTCTATGTGATGAATTCCGCTATAAAGTACATCTTGTGGAGAAAGTAGCTACGTATGAGACTCAGAGATGGATTCATTTTAGAATTGATATATCCATTATTTGTGATTGTGTTATTCTGCTTTCAATTTTTTTATTTCAGCACGAATTAAACATAATCCGTTTGGTTCTAATTGAACCCTTAAAAGAACAAAACACGTTTGAAATATTAACAAAGAAGTCTTCCCTATAAGAATTTTTTCTTTAAAAACGCATCACAATTAATTTTTTTCGCAAAAAAAATTTTGTTGGGATTAAAATTCTTCTTTTTTTCCCTTTAAAAGGGGGAAACTAAAAATTTTTCTGCTGTGGATGTAAAATTATTGTTTATATTTTGGAAAAATGGAAAAGATATTATAAAAAAATTTTATTTTTATAAAACATGGGATTTAAACCTCTGCAATTTTTTTTCAGGGCATTTATTTTGTTACTAAAATAAAATTTCCCATTAAATAGCATGAAAAAAAAAATTTTAAGAAAATTATTAGGGGGCTTAAAAACTAATTTTTATAAACCTTATTTCTTGTTGGTTTTTTATCGAAAGTTTTTTAAAAACAGCTTTTTAAATTAAAAAATTATTTTTTTTTAAAATTTAAAAGAAAAAAATTCTTAAAAAATTTTGAAAAAATTATCATTTATTTTTTTACAATCCCCAAAATATTGCAAAAACAAACCACTTCAAGACGATAAATTTTAGATTTAACTCATTAAATTCTAATCCGTTGTCTCGATATTTTCTACAGAAGCTCTAAAATTAGACAATTAATCTTGTATGATTGATATTAACTACGACATTTATCATCAAGAGGCGTCATATGTTTATTGTCGTCTGACATACCACTCTGAAATTCTTATTTGAAGACAGAGACGAGTTTTAAACTTGCAAAACATATATTTTAAAGTGGATTGGTCCAAAATGAACACATTTTCCGGGTTTTATATATTAATATTAACGATAAAACATAATATTATATCAGGTGGATGTTTTTGTTAAATATTGTTTGAAAAAATAAAAAAAAATAGTGAAGTTCTTATTGAGTTAATGTGACAATGCTTATGATTGATACTAATATTTTGTTCAAAAACATGTTATTATCTGCTATTTTATATACTGCTATATCGGATCACTTATCTTATATTGCCAAACAACATCCACATACAATTATTTTATGGTTTTTTGTTGTGTCTTATACTAAACACTATCAACGTACTAATTACCTTTTATAGATGAAAATATTCTAAACCTTTAGGTTGTCTGAAATAGGTACAATATTAGACATTTGGAATCACAAATTAGTAAAAAAAACATAAATGAAATATTCGGCAAATAGATCACGATCAATCACATTCATAATCAACACGATTAAATTTATATCGGAAATAACGTAACGCGTAAATTTGAAAAAAATCGGAACAATATATTTAATAAGACTCAACCTTTATAATTTTCAAGTTTGCCGTAATTAATGGCGACCTTCAAGGTTAACAAGTTTTACCATTTTATTGTAAGGAGTCGAATGTAACCACGCCAGACGTGAGATGACCAGTGTTACAGAGGTCATTTTCGTTAAGGAAACACTAGACATGATTCCACAAATGTGCACAATGGAACATATTGTTATGGAAATAACAATCAGTATAGCATCCAGAAAAAGCTATACAGATTTGACATTTCAGACACTCCCTGATTATACACACGACAGGATAGATAACCTAAACGAATCCAACCATTACAAAACAACACGTCAAAACCAGTGTCATTGTTCAAATTGACTAAAGTTGTCGATTTGTTACATATATTTTCTTATGAATGATATGCTCTGATTATTTGTTTGCATAAGCTGTACGTATTCCTGTTGATTGAATTGATTATGTAACACATATGAATTAAAACGAACGCTATCACTTATATACAAGAACGTTTTCTATTTTCAAAAAATATATTGAGACAAAGCAAATATGAGACCAATTAATTCATGTATGAACTGGAATTAATACGCTTATTATCTATTTTTGTTACAAATATTGACATACAGGACATATGCAAATACAAGCGACTTTATAAGAATGTTTGATATAAAATAAGTGCTTGTGAATTTCACAATTTATTTTATCTAATTTATTTTGAGTAATGGTAAAAATTAAATGTCAGGCACGATAAGCACCATTGAATTTGACAGTCTAATTCCTCTGATTTATTTTGTGTTGCTGAAACTTTAATGTTCAGCTAAATTTCTTACTAGTGTCAACAACCGTTCAACTAGTGGCTAAAAGTATTTTACAGTAACAAACCTGATACTAGTTGTTTAAAATGTTCTTATCAAATGCTTCAGTTTGTAAAATAATATCTAAATATATAAAATGAAAACTGAATTAGGCTTAAATTGCATATGCAAAATTGCAATATATGAAAAGATATAGACTGCGGCATATGAATTGATGTGATACCAAAACACTAGAGGTAATTTAACAATATGATTTTGAATTTTATTCCATGATCTCATCCTTTCCGTCAGCGGTTTGGATTAGATTGAGAATAAAAACCCTGTAGGGAAAAATAAATCCGGTTAAATGAGGTTAAAAACCATTATCTGAACGAATTTAACTTATTTAAATATGCATTTGGATTCAATCAACGAAAATATAAGTTTTTGTTGGATTAATAACTTAAACGTTCTCTTTCCATAAAATTCCGTCAGAATGTTTTTGATAATTTGCGAGTTCTGGTTTGTTTATTAACATTTCCAAATTGCAAAATAAACGCATTACAGAAAGGTGTTTTCAATATCGCATTTTTATTAAGTTCTCCTTTCTTATTTATGCATCATGATTTGAAAGAAAAAGAAAGCAACAAAATACAGAATCAAACTTTGGTTTAAGGCTTTATAAAGTAATACACCTTTTTGTGATGTTATCATTATTTGCATTGAATCGCATGTTTTTTTTTATTATAATGGTGGCTTTATTTTGAAGATCGTTTTTTTATTTTTACAAAATAATTCTTAAAAATAGCAAACAATGGATTGAATGGAACAGTTTTCATTCACAGAGTAATTCACACATGTCAATGATTTTAAGTTCAAGACTCAGTAGTTTCTGTTTAGCGCAAGTTTAATTTTAATTAGATGGAGAACCTGCAATTACATCGTAAGTGTAAAGTTTTTTCTAATATTTCTCATCTGCTGTTACGTAATTATGGTAGCTGCAGTGATTCGCAAAGATATTTCAAAGATTTCAAGCCAATAAAATCGGTGTACTATGTTTTCCCAAATTAAATTGTAACGGGTGCTTTTCGCAGTCAAATTAAAGAAAACATCAATCACTTTAAACGATCACGTGATCTGATTTTCTCGCCAGTAAAATATCAAGGAAAATTTTTTATCGAGATAATGTGAAATTTAAACAAATTACTTTAAGATTGATCATTTACCTCACTGTTTTTGATAAATTGAATTTATTGCAGACATGGGGAAGATATATGTGTCTCGAATGGAGAAATATATATTACAGTTGACCTATATAATATATGATAAATGAGTTTGAACCTTAAGAGTTTTGTGAAAGATCGGATTTGATAATTATTGATCTTTTATTAGAAAATTATGAAAAAATTTGACGTTATTATGAGGAAAGCCGTTTTAATCATAAAGTGTAAAAGGAGGAATTAAGAAGCATAAGCATTACGCGATACAGTTACATGTTTTCAAGGTAGTAAGGTCTCGAAAATAAATTTATGTATTGAATGTAAACAAATACACTATTAACAACGTTATTTATCTTACAATTATTACAAATAAATAATATATATTTTGCGTTTCTCGTTAAAAAATGTGTTGGTGAGTGTTTATTATTAAAGGAAAGGTCTACGAAACAAAAGGGAAATGTTTTGTTTTTTATCTCATATTGCTTTTTTCAACATACACTTTCAAGTTTATCTAAAATAATGTCAGTATATATGCTAAGAATTTGAAAACTATTTTATAAAAAAAAATATTTACAAATAATGCAACCTGATACATTAAAATGCCTTCGTCAAATATTGCAAAAAAGTCGCTCAGATATGTATTACTTCGAGAGTATTATGCTCATATAAAAGTTATTAAGGATCCCTAGTTGATTTACGATTTTGTAAAATGTAAAATTTTGTAAAATATTTTATTCCTGCCAGAACAGTCTGCCAATGATCTGTTTCAGCTGAGTAATAGTTTCTCTGTTTTGGTAAATTCATGTTCAACTGGAAGACATTCAACTCATTTTATGTGTTTAAGGTAATTTGTCTGTATTTTTTTTTCTGCCATGTTTCCTCTGAAGTCATTGAAACAGAAACACAAATTTCCACAGAATCGGCAAGAGACTATGTTTCTATGGCATTCCTGACAGAAACTACAAGCAATATGTTCTGTTTCATTCAAGTCAATAGATATGCCAATAAGAATCCCCTCACCTTAAGACAGTACAGTTTCTGCATGCGTGCCTTTGTACAATCATTGACAAATATGTCCTTTCTGGATTAACAGTTTGTATGAATTGCTATGAGTAAATATCCTAATAGAGAGGTAATAATCCTTGTTTTCATGCTTTAATATTTCAAGAAGCGTAAGACACATTTAATGCCTGGGGGTTTAAATAAAGTTAGCAAACATGTTACTGCAGATGCATATGAACGCAAATGTGCATTAGACTTATTCGTGCATAATATAATAAGTCTGGTTCGGTAGTTCTGCGTTCCATTATTTGTTTTTCGTCTAAAGAGACCGTTTAAGTTATGTTTTTAACGTTCGTGTGTAATGACATTTTGACAGTTATGTTGTGATAATTAAATTATCCTGGTCGTCATTGCATTTAATTATTTATTTCATGACTGCCCGTGTCACGCATAACATAAACGAACGAACAATGGTGCTTATCACGGGGTTCATTGATAATAACCTTTGCAGATAGCTATAAAAAGAAATATGATATTGACTTATACAGGTAGTCAAGTGGCCAAAAGAGTAAACACTTCATTTGTGAAAACACAATTTAGATAGAACGAATTACGTAGAAAACAAATTATCATACATGTAATACAACAAATGTCCTCTGTTCTATATAATTATATAATTTGATTTCAATATGTCTGCACTCTCATTGGTCCGAACAGTAGTCAAGATATAGAATCATATTCACTGGGTAAAGTAAATTATTCACTAGCTGAATTTGATTTTCGCAGTCTAAAATAGATCAAGACTCAAATTCAATAACCATAAGTCGTATAATGTTAATTATGCATGCTTTTTAAAAGATAATTGTTGCGTTTGGTCTTTTATTGCATATTTCTCGATGAAAATATCATTAGTTTACTATTATAGTAAAAGGTGACACCGCAATAAAAAATACAAACTTGAATTACTTTCGTATGCGCAGCGTTCGCGGAGTTGACGACGCCTGACACGCGCGTCATTTTTCCCGCGCTTCACGAAACAGGCGATAGTTGTACACGTGTAATGTTTTACTTTCTGTGATTGTTTTTTTTAATTCTTATAGCCTATTCATATAATAAAACAAGGATTGACTACTGTGCCACTGAATATGATGTGATATTCACCGGGAAAAAGTCATATTGACCTCGGACAATGAATATGATGTGATATTCAGTGGCAGAAAGTCATATTGACCTCGGCTATCGGTCAATATGTCATCTGCCGGTAAATATCCAATCATATTCAATGGTACACTACTCAATAATTGTATAATATATAATGAAAGATTTAACATTTAAACGTTAAAATGGTATGGTAAAATTCTACATAATGGAAGATGTGCCCAGCTGTAACATATGATCTTTTTCTATTAGTACAAATTAGCTCAATGTAGCAAATCCAGCATAACGATAATAAAGCTGCACTAATTTATTACTTATTCCAGACAATTTTACGTTTAGTTTTGTTTCTGAACATCTAGGAGTCTGTGGAATGTATTATATATCGTAAAGCATAATGGCCAGTCTCTCTTGAAAAAATAATATGTCTATGTTTATTCAAATGCTAGCATTGTGTCTCCATATATATTACGGATAATATTTATTTCGGTAATTTGCAGTTACATGTAATGTATGGACATTGTAAGATGCACACAATGTTGCAAACAGCAAACAAACGAGATAATAAATCTTGGTGGCATGGCCGAAATTGGAAAACAGAATTTAATCAGAAGATTAATGTTTACATTTTGGAATATTATCTATTTTCAAAAAATTATTACAAATGTCAGTTAGACATCTTCTGTCAACTATTCCAGTAGTAATTTAAACGCAATGCTACAAGGAAATAACGGCCTGCCCCTGACGAGGTTTATGTATGCATGATCAGCTATTATTAATTTGCGAGACCGACAGGTTGACCATTCGACCATGTCACCAATAAAATAATTATATCTAACAGCTTAGGAATGTGTTCTATTACAAACGTAGAGAACTTCTGATAACAGGTTATGTAAGTATATTTTCTGACGGTGTTATGGTCCACGTCTAGTCGTTACTGTTGAATATTCAGATTTAATCATAGATTTCTGAAACGGGTAACTTCGTACACTAACCTTATTAATATACATGACATTTCATTCAAACAATTTACAAACGGATTATTTTAACTACTATGCTAAGGAGTTATTGTTTGGAACAAATCTGAGGAGACGTGTTCAAACTATACTATTAAATGTAAAAGGTCATTTTAACAACTATTAATTATATTAGTCCAGTAAATCAGTTAACATAATGGAGCATGTTTCTAGGTCACTACAAATGTTAATGAATAGTTTTCAAGTGTCCTTAAAAGTAGAGTATTATCAAATGAACGAAGGAAGAAATTTACCCATTGTAAACAGTACAAGAAATTTACTAAAATAACCAACAAGGGCAAGAATTTGCAAGAAAAAGCCCTAACTGCCTTAGATATCAAACTGCAACATCAGTCAATAATTGCACATAATGTGTAAATTATTTCTTGAATTGTGAATATTGTTACTTTCGTAAAATTGTAGTACATTTTAGTCAATGTTCATTTATTTAGGTCATCTAGAGGCATGTTTAACGTTTTAAGTCAATCTTTTAAATCTATAGTTTTGCCTTTAAATACTCATTTATTTACTGAACGTTTCTGACACTTCTCTAATTTGATTTTGCAAAACCTCAACGAAAGCGGTAAATGTTTCCTTAAAAAAAGAAAAAAGAAAAAAAAATGTAATTTTCCGTTTCGTTTTTATGTTTAAGAAATAAGGCAATGGCCTAATTGAAACGAATATTAAGTCGCTTTACTTAACTTTATAAAAGGAAAATATGTGTGAATAAAGAATTTTGTATTGTGGCTAACTAAAGATTGTTTTGTTTGTATTGAAAGCTAAACTACTGATATTCAGTAGTGTGACAGGTACTCTATCTCTACACTAAGAGCATGAAACAAAAATGCCATGTTAAAGGCCCGTGATCACCACCGTAAGGGCACATTTGTAAAGTGTAAACCTGAAAATATTGACAACTTTATACATCTTCCAAGTATTATAAATATTAAACAATTCTATAAAATTGTGTTATGTTTTCTTCAAGTTGATATATATTATCCAATGGCTTTTTTTTGTCATTCCCAAAACGTTGCAAAAAAAACAAAACAGACCATTTGAAAGAAGCAATAAATTTAAATTTAACTCAATGAAGACTATTCAATTTTCCTGATATTTTCTACAGAAGCGGTAAAATAAGGCAATAAATTTTCAAAGATTGAGATCATTCTAGACATTTATTGTCAGGTGGCGTCATATGTTATTGACGTATGACCAACTACTATAAAATTATTTTGTTCTGAATGTAAAAGTCAATATAATAGTCAAAACTTTATTTTGTTTGTTTATGTATGGTAATATTTGGTGTGCAAATGGTTACAAAAAACCCATAAAATTATTACACTTTTAGTTTAAAGTTATGCAAGCGTTTCGTTTTTGATGGACAATGTCCATTTCCTGAACTCAGTAAGTGAATATGTAATCGTTTTTTTTACATCTTGTAACATTAGTAAACTAATTATTTAATAAACAAAACTGAAGTTATGACAAAAAGCAAGAAAACTACTTAAAAATGCCCTTTTTACACCTTAGATAGCAAGTTATCTATTCTCCTTAATGTGGATTGTATTGTTTCACTGTTTTTATAGTAGAACTGAATTTCATGACTTTATGATTACCTACTATATCATCTAATAACTGACAAATCGACTCTCACTGATTTTTTTTATCTTCAAACTGTTATAGATTGCAAGTCATCTCTAATTCACAAATTTATTACATGAGGAATGAGTTTAAATATTTTAGTATGTATATCCTATAGGAAAAGATTCGGAAGGTAGATCATTACAAAGTGTTGTTTTATTCTATTCCATTTTATCAGCCGCAATCGTAGTATTAGACGTGAAAGAAGACGTACATGTATCAGCAACATAATACGAGCTACATTACAGATTCCATTCCGAATTTTATTCTAAGTATCGGTCATAAAAACAGTAATATTCGCCGCTTCATTGTGGTTTTACTGTCCGATTTCACGTAATTTAATTTCGTTTTTTGGAATAATGCCAGCAATTTTCTCTCCAACGATGTGGCATTCACTTTGTCCGGCGCTAAAGAAGAAGTTAACGTGTGACACGCAATAACACAGTTTGTTTCTTATTTCATATTGCGGAAACTAGAATATTTTGACCGCGTTGGTATCGCCTATCAAGACATAAAAGTAACGAACCTCACAGTCTAACGCTTTAATATGATGAACAGATAATGTTGTTAAAGATATCATAACGGATAACAAGTGCTCTAAAGGAAACCTCAGATATAATTTATATTCTGTCGGTTTATATGGGCATACAAATAACTATATTAAAACCAAAATTATACGTTATACGTTTTTACGTTATATACAACATTTATAGAATAGATTACAGTGAACAAGGTCAGGCGAAAAAAAAAGCAATGCAAAGTCCAGGAAACGAGATTCCGAGATTCGAACTTCGAAGTACGTGTTGAAAACATGATAGGGGAAATAGAAAATTAAGCATATTGTTAAACTTTAATCTAGCCATTCAGTATCTAGTTCATGTTGTCTGAGACAATATTCTTATAATGGAAGTCATCGTAAGTATTAGCATTTCAAAAAATGCGTGAAATTGCAGTTTAACCGAGTTATTCGACTCGATTTTGTTTTTCGCGAAATACATTCCTGTTTGAACAATAAAGCTTATGTTTCTTCTTTTAAGAGAAATATTCCGAATATTATTAACCCCGCAGGAGCCTACAAATTGGTTTCGAGCTTTGCACATGAAACTATTATATCAATTTCAAATAAAGGTAATCTTTCAATAAAACATGACCGTATATGCCCCTTTTTAGGTTATTTTGTTTTGCCGTCCATTTTGTTATCGTGTAGAATTAAAATTTCCATTCTGATTTCCAATGATAAATATATTATTATTATTATAATTATGCACGATTGCTATGTGTCATGCTCACCTATATTCACAACAAAATAAACACAATAAGTCAAGATTCGTAATTGATACGGAATACTTTGATATTAAACAAATTGCTCATTTTAAGGAATTTTTAACGAAGGATTTCCAGAATGATAGCTTTTATGCTATTGTTTCTTCGGCTTTTATTAATCCCCCATACATAATTTTATGAGCTTCATTTACATAAAACACGTTCTTGCATTCTTATAATGAGATTGTGTCTGCGACTCGGAAACATCAAACAGTGTGACAGTAAAATTAATGTATGGTTTTATTATTCCAGGAACAATATGGCCGAATATTACGAAGGTCAAATCTGTTTATGTATCCGCTGTAATGGATTTCACTGGGGCTTAGATAAGGATCGATTTTAGCATTTCTTTTGTATCCCTGAATATTTTGTTAGTAAGATACAGGAACTATTTTATAATGCCCTCTTACACTGTTTTCATGCAATATAATGGCTTGCTTTCTATACATAAGAAAAATCAAATTTTCTCATTTAAAGAGGCAAAGGTCATAATATACGGACTGAAATGTTTTTCAAATGTTAAAAAGTCTGCGTATAATAATATTTTAACTCCACGAAACCCAATTACTATCGGCTGAAATACAAAATCGAATGATTTAATTCATTAATTAGGGGAAAAACGTACTTCAATCTTAATGTAGTTGTAAAAGTTTATAATTTTGTAAATGTAATACATGATGTTCCAAATGCGTATGTTTGATTTACGAAATGAAAAGTTACATTGACGCGGGATGTTTCAGATAAATATTTAATGTTTTCTCAAGACGCCTTGATTCTTCCTTTTGTGATTTGTTTTCTTGAGAACTTGATAAGAATTGCTTAACGAAGTCAAGGAATTCACTCTACTGAGTATGAAAGATATATAGTGTTTATTTATTTAAATGAACAGAATTAAGCCATAAGTAATTATATATACCTACTACATTCTGTGGTCCAGAAGAAATACGAGATTAATGACTTATTTCATTTTACAAGACAACGTGCAAATGGTTTTGTTTACATATCAATGAAGACTCTAAGCATTCCGAGAGCAATAGCCCTCGTAAATCATGGCTACATGTAAACAAATATAAATATTTGACGAAACCATATCAAACATTAGCATTATACTTGTCATACTGTATGTATTAGGTATTTTTGGATTGTATTAATAGGCACAACACACTTCTGTTTTATGTTCTTAAAGCAAAATAAAAAAATCTATGTCATTTATTTAAAGAAATATTTTGCTTACTTTCCGTGTTAGTCTATTTATTTCACGATTTTTTTTCTATGAGCAAAGCTTGCCAATAGCACCAATGAAATGCTTACCAATCCTACATGCCAGTCCAATCTGCAATATATCGTAGTCATTGGTCATGAAAACAGATCAGTTTGTAGATTTATTATCTTTTTACTATCTGATTCCACGTTATTAAATTTCTTTAAACGGTATTATACTGGCAATTACCATCTGACGGACTTGGCTTTCACTTTTCCGGATATTAGAGAGGACTTCACTTTGATGCATGGAAATATGATTGCTTGTCACAATATTGGTGGTATAAAATAAAATATTTGCTAAAAACTCCCATTTTTGCTCATTTTTTAATCATAATACATGTATATTTATTATAGTATCTTTGTTTGAAATAAGGAAATATAACTACACAATGAACAATAAAATATCTTATGTCTTATTGTTAATTACATTATAACATTAACTTCATTGTTAATTTTTTCTGCAAACGATAATATTCAGACACTTATACGAGTATATTAATTGATAACAACTTATTACAACATACATCGTTTTGATTTTAGTTACGTTATGTTTATCTGTATTTCAATATGAATAGATGCTTAGAAATTGGCCTTAATAATTTGACAATTACTACTCGACAACTATCATGAAACTTTATTTAAAAGTGAATAAGAATTAAGTAATTGAGATTTTTTTCTGTATGATAAAATAAATTCAATGCTATTTTTCCGAATATGGTACAAGTTTAATAAAATCAAAACTTTTTCATTTTAGAAATCAAACTTTTATTTGATATCAGAAATAATCTGTTCGACGTCTAGAAAGTCAAACGGATATGATTTTTATTGCAGAATTGTAGACTATTTCTTAAGGACTTGCCGTATCTTGTTCATTCAATCGATTCTTTATAGGGATAAAACAATAGATAAAACATACAGTGTTACAATAGGAGTTATCAAAGATCTCATCTACTTTCTGGCACTTGGATTTGGCGTCTCAGACATATTCTAATCATAGAGATGCCAAGATGAATTACTCGGAAATCACGCTGTAGCAAGTGACATGTCAAACGAACTGATCCAGAAAATGTATTTTGAAAACATATTTCAGAAATCTTAATCTGCCATTAAATTAGTTCCAAAAGGCGCTGTATCTATGTTGAAAGATAAGTGTTTTGTGTTATTTTGATAATTTTCAAGCTATTTTTAAAATTGAGTTCAGTCTCAAATTGGTATAAAATAAACCTATTTAGTGTTCTGTCTCTCATGACCAGAAATATTAAAAAGGATGCGATCAAATCTTTATTCTAATGGGTTGTAACATTTTTTAATTGATTTGCTAAATAGACAGAGTGTAACGAACTGTTTTGCCGCTGAAAGATGTTATTCATACTTCAGCTCAGTGTAATTTATTTTTAAATTTCTCTAGAATCATTAATTATATTTCTTGTGCCAGAGACAGAACTACTCTCAACAAACCACAGCAATGACGCATGAAATTATTTAATTTCTTTTTTACGTTTATCATATTGAATAGCGTTGAGATAATATCTTTAAATCTATCAATTTTTAAAGATAATACCATATATGGAAAAATACAAATCTAACCTGAGTCAGATCATGTTTTTCGTCATACTTTATAAGTGTGAACAGACTGTGTCATCGTATCTACCTACGTTGTGAGACTTTCAAATCGGTCTGTGTCTAAAGTAATTTGTCTGTAAAGATTTTCTTTCATTTGTTTTGTTTGATATGTTTCCTCTGGAGACATTGCACCGGAAACACAAATTGCCACAAAATCAGCAGGATAGTTTGATACTATAACATATTTGAAATAAGCTTTAATCTAGTTGTTATGCTCCATTACAAGCTAATCAATTTGCCTATACGCATCGATTCACTTAGACAATGCAACGTTGCTGCATGACAGTCCATGACAAACCATTGCAAATCATATTCCTGACACATCAATCTTTGTCAGTTAGAAAAAAATTAGACTTTGTGTTCATAATACATATAGCTGTAAGCTTATTGATTAAATATATAATTGCAACATTTTTACTAGTATAACATATGTTTTTTCAAACAGATGTATACTTCTGAAAAACGATTTCAGCGTCGTTTTCTCTTTCTAAAGTGTCATTATTGAAGAGTTATAAGTTTTTATGGCGTATAACATTGAAAAGAAACAAACCGACTTTTTAATACGTACATTTTATGAGCATCATTTTAAGACACGTTCTACACTGATACATGATTTGCAACAACATGTAAGGAGAATCTGACTTTACCTTTGATAAGTGGATTAAATGTAACATATATCTTTGGAGAACCCTAACTAATCGCTCATTTAGGGAATAACAAAGATAAAAAATTGGTATTTGGTAGGTTTGTTCAGATGTAACGTGATTAAATCTAATTACTACATACTACCTTAATGAAGCAAATCCAGATGCTTGTAAATTCACAACATGATAGGAATAAGGATACACATGTTTTTGTCTTATTGCAGCCAATTATACTATTGTTGTGTTTTTAAACGAATATTGTTACCAAATAGGAGTCAGTTTAATGGATTATACTACGTACAGAATATTGTCCAGGCCCTCTTTATTTAATATTATGTCTATGATTATTGAAATACTATTTTAATGTCTCCATATTTCTTGGATAATATTTATTTCGGTTATTTGCAGTTAATATATTGACATTGTAAAATCCATATTTATGTTGCAAACAACAAACAAACAAGACAATAAATTTTGTTGGAATGGTCAAATAGGGAAGACGTAATTTGATAAGATTATTGTACACATTTGAGAATATTATCTTTCTCTATAAAGTTAGTACATTTTCATTAAGACGCACATATTTGCTGAATGATTGCATATTGATTTTTTTTTCGAATTTGTTGGAAGTTTAATCAGTAGTGCAAGGAAAATAACGATTGCATTTGACAAGGTTGGAGCCCGTACAACAAGCAATTCTTAGATTACAAGACCGATTGATGAAACATTCGGCCAACGACGCTATTAAATGATTATTATTTTTTTTCAGCAGCTTAAGACAGTATTAAGATTTGCTCCATTAAGAACTGAAAGAAAATGTGATATCAGGTTATCTCATATGTTATGTCTTGACGATGTAATGTCTAGTCGTTATTGCTAAAAATACAGGTTAAATCAAATGATTTCTGAAAAAGGCAACTTTAACTCATTTTCTGACATGTTAGATTAACGTAGGTTTCAATTAAATTACAGTATTTGCAAAACAAAATACAGATGCTAAATGACCTTTACTTAGAAATATAAAACATTTTTACAGCATCAATTGGCAGAAGAATAATTTCTATGAAAGCAAAATTGTTACAACTGTGCTTCTAGACTGATTGTACGGTCTTTTCTAGCAAATAATACGTCTTGAAAAAAAGGTATGATGAATGTGAAAGGTTAGGCTAAAAACATAACTATAAAAATCTCGTAAACCGTCACAAAAACTCTTTAAGTTTTTGATAAGCTGGCAACTTTGCTGCCTGAGATAGAATTGAAGGATATTATAGATTTTAGTCATTTGTTTTAAGCTATAGAGGTGCCTTTAATTGTTTATCGTACTGTTCATGTCCACTGGTCGATGCTAGCAATTATTTTATTTATAATAGCGGTTTGAAATAAAATAATTGTTTCAGTTTTTGCTATACTATTGGTCTACATGTTCCGTAATTTTGTTCGGTCATTGTAAGGTTGAACAAACGTGCAACTTAAGCCTAAGGAGTTTATTCCTTTATTGCTCCTCGAACGAGTGAAACGTTTGATAAAAATCCTACACCGGCTGCTGGTACAAATCGGAATACCTAGTTCAATGGAAACTATTTACGTTGTTGTGTGGCTTCTGAACATAACCTCCCCCCAAGAGCGTTAGATTTTATATTTTGCTAATTACAATCATATTTATAATTGTACGTCATTTAACAGATCTTGAAAATGCTACATAATTTGTTTGAGTTGATATCATATAAAACCCGACGATTGTTTGTATCGTTTCCAAAACGTTGCAAAAACAAGATCATTTGAAAGAAGCAATACATTTAAATTTAATTCAATAACGGCTTTCGGGTTGTCTTGATATTTTCTACAGAAACGCTAAAGTTAGGCAATCAATTTACAAAGATTGATATCAATCTAGACATTCATGTCAGGTGGCGTCATATGTTTATCGTCGTTTGACAAACTGTAATAGACTTATTTTGTTCTTGATGCAAAAAGCAATTGTCACAGTTAAAATCTTTAATATGCCATATTTTAATTAGTACAAATGACTTCTTTCTGTACAACATTATTAGTGATAGATTGGTCACGATTTATGTCTTCCATCATAAAGGCAGATAATGAGACAGACATGCTTTTATTATCATCTATCAAAGCCTTTTTATTTCTATTTGTGTCCTGTTAAAGGTTCAAAAATGTAACTCAGCCAAATACCTGAACCATATTTTGTCTTTATAATGAAATAATATTTTTAATGGAAGTAAATATACTACTTTGTTTCCATTTTGCTACTTTTAAGACAGATAAGTTTACATTCAGCGCTGCTTCTTACTTACAGATGAGCATCTGAAATGATAATCAGCTTTATTCAAAAGTTGTAAAACTCATTCATTTCTGAGGCATAATATGCCTTAATAAGCATGGACAGTTATGTCATAATACATGTTTAAAAACTAGTACACACTGTCAAAAGTTGATGTGCACCGTTAATAGAGTTAAGGTAAACAATGAATTTCAATATTTAATCATTATAATCCCTTTTAAGCTACGTAGTAAAATATCAGATCAAATTCATCTCAAAACGTTGTCATATCGTATCAAAGATATTGGTCGTTATCGTTTTATCAGCTGAGAAAAGGACACACAACTATCACCAACATAATAGAAGCTTTATTATACATTCCATTCCGAAATTTATTTTAGGTATCATCCATGAAAACAGAAATATTAGCCGCTTCATTGTAGTTTTACTGTCCGATCTCGCGTAATTTAATTTCGTTTTATGGAATAATGCGAGCAATTTTCTCTCCAACGACGTGGCATTCACTTTGTCCGTCGCTAAAGAAAAAGTTAACGTGTGACACGCAATTACACAGTTTGTTTCCTATTTCACATTGGTGGAACTTGAATATTTTGTCCGCGTTGGTGTCGTCTGCTAAAACATTAAAGGGATGAGCACTATAGTCTGATGCACTTATATGATGAGAAGCTGCTTAACTTATTACAACGTTACAGTGTGACACATATACTTACAAAACCCTAGATTACATATGCAGAACATGGATATGATCTTCTAATGAGCTGAATGAGCAATTCAGGAGTACGTTATATTGTTTAGTACACTTATCATGTAATTACTTCTGTGATTTCATTGTAGTTGTAATTAATGAACAAAAATGGCATATATGCTAGGCTGCTTCAAAAGAGCAAGTAAATCTGATGATTTTTTAAATTTTAACTATTGCAATGTGCTACAAAAGCTCCTATTCGCCAGTGAATAAACCCGATGTTTTACGATTAATTATCAGAATCAGAGGTAGATCTTTTACTTCATGGTTGCAATAATTATTGAGAATTCTATTTCTATTTCATGAAATCAATGTATATTTCCCCCTCCATACTTATAGCAACACTGAATACTTAGTATACATGTATTATGAAACAAATGGAACAACAAATTTTACACACAGGAATTTCAGATTGATAGGTCTTTATGTCTTTGTTTCTTTGGCTTTTACTAATCCCCCATACATAATTTTATGAGCTTAATTTGCATAAAACACGTTCTTGATTTCTAATAATGAGATTGTGTCTAAGACTCGGAAATATCAAACAGTGTGACAGTAAAATATGATGTATGGGGTTCTATATTCCAGGAACAATGTGCCGAATATTGTGATGGTCAAATCTTTTTATGTATCCGCTGTAATTGATGTCACTGGAGCTTAGATAAGGATCGATTTTGGCATTTGTTTTGTATTTCTGAATATTGTGTTTGTTAGATACAGAAAATATTTTATATAACTCTTACACTGATTTCGTATACGTTTTACTTTCTCAGAAATATGTTAGAAAAATCACAGATATTTGGAATGACAAGATCATATAGGCATAAACGTAGGAATGTTTTCAAGATGGTAAAAAGTGCTTATAATTGTATCTAAATCCACGAAAGCTGCGACCTGATTGCTGAGGTCTGAAATACTAGAATTATAAATGGTTTGATAAGCCTTGAAAAAAGAGTAGCAATAAAGATCACCAAATATTATGTAAAGTATGAATGAATCTTCTTTAATATTTTTGCTAATTAGGGAGAATCGTAATCAATATCAATTTTCTGGGTTTTTTTTCTAAGTTGCATGCATGTTTTTTCAAGAGTTGCCTGTTTCCAAAGTTCATTTCATTGGTCAGGTTGCACTGGTGCAAACCCGGGTTATAGTATGTTATATGTCGGGCAGCGGGCGGGCGAAGAAAAACTTTTCGTAACAGTTTTCTCAGCAACTTCTAATTACAGCCCCTTGATATTTGGCATACAGCTTTGACACGTGATCCCATACCGTGGGATTCGTTTTCAGGTCTGTCGCTCATCCACTTCCTGTTTATCGACTAAGCTAAATTTTCGAAAGAAATGGTCAATGGTAGGAAAATTTCGTAAAACTTTTTCTCAGCAACTACTGATCACAGCCTCTTAATATTTGGCATACAGCATTGACAAATAGTCCTATACCGTGGGATTCGATTTCAGGTATGTCGCTTATCCACTTCTTGTTTATCGACTCATGTAAATGTTCGACATTAATGGTCAATGGTAGATAATTTTCGTAACAGTTTTCTCAGCAACTACTTAACAAAGTCTCTTGATATTTGGCATACAGCATTGACACATGGTTTCATACTGTGGGATTAGATTTCATGTCTTTTGCTCAGCCACTTCCTGTTGATCGGCTTAGTAAAATGTTCGACATTAATGGTCAATGGTAGGACATTTTCGTAATTGTTTTCTCAGGAACTACTTATCAAAGTATCTTGATAATTGACATACAGCATTGACACATGGTCCCATACCGTGGGATTAGATTTCAGGTCTTTTGCTTATTCACATCCTGTTTACCGACTTAGTTAAATTTATGACACTTATGTTCAGTGGTATTTTGTTTCGTAATATCACAGCATCATGATATTTGGTATACAAATGCAGCCCGCCCTTTTCTGTCTTTGACCTATTTTAATATAAAAAATACTTTATAGACTAACCTTGAATTCTGGCTTATCAAAGATAGAGAAATACAAGAGAATACTTCTTCCTTCTTCAAGTTAATGACACTTGAAAATATGTTTAATGAATTTACAATAGAGCAAATCTATTTGAGCTAAAGAAAAAATAAAATGCCATTAACAATCATACAGTACCTACCTACAACCTGTGGTCTAAGGAAGGAAAACACATAGGGATGAAGATTAATGACATATTTGATCGGAAAAGACGAAATGCAAATGTTTTTGTTTACATAGCAATGAAGTAATTTCTAAGAAAACTCAGAGCATACCGAGAGTGATAGCGCTCGTAAATCATTGCTACATGTAAACATATATATTATTGATGAAACCTTATTCAATGATAGCTAAAAAATGTTATACCGTAAACAGATAATTATTTTCGGTTAACATTAACACGCAAAAAGAACATATTTTAAGTTTAAGATAAGTAAACACAAATTGACCTTGCTCAATACCTCTTAAT
The DNA here is from genome assembly GCF_026571515.1 of Ruditapes philippinarum. Classification (NCBI taxonomy): domain Eukaryota; kingdom Metazoa; phylum Mollusca; class Bivalvia; order Venerida; family Veneridae; genus Ruditapes; species Ruditapes philippinarum. The sequence goes on from NW_026863211.1 coordinate 30,517, forward strand.
TTATTCTTCTCATCACGAATAAATTTGAAATTATAGAATTGATTAAAATATAATTATATTCTAAAATACCTTATCACAACGAAAATATTGTAATTAATATATATGTCATTTGAAAATAATTATATATTATTTATAAAAAATTCTTTTTGGACTATTTAATTCACAACTTACTTTTGTTCTACGAGCAAAGCTTGACAAAAGCACTAATATAAAGCAAACCATTCCTACATTCTATTCCAATCTGCAATATATCGTATTCATTGGTAATGAAAACAGGTTCGTTTGTGGATTTGTTCTCTATTTACGGTCGGATTCCACGTTATTTAATTTCTTTGTATGTTATAATACTGGCAATTTCCATCTGAACGACTTGGCATTCACTGTTTTCGATAATAGAGAGGACATTAGCATGGTGCATGGAAGTATGAAGCTAGATGCTTGTTAAAAAATTGATAGAAAAGAAATTGTTTTATAAGATGCAAACTGTTATACATGTTATAAGAAAAACAATTATACGTATTGATAATAGAACTGATAATTTACTGTAAAGCTGTAGTTAATATGTACATATCAATAAACAGTTGCTTTTTGTTTTAAATGTATATATACATGTACGTTATTTATACGTCATGCCCGGGATTTACGTATACAACAGTAGCGATCTTTTTATATGACTTGTAATATTTATATTTAGGGATAATCTTATTCTTTTTATTGATAAAGTCAAGATTTTATCGTTGTTTTTTCTATAAGGCAAACGTTTTTTAAGCAGTTTTGACTTTTATGTTTTAGAAGCCAACAGGAATTTTAAATATAAGTTATTTTCTGAAATACGATATGTATATAAAGTTTGTAGGTCACAGAGAAGAAACAGTATGTCAACTAATTTCCTCAAACACTTACCTGATTATTTATATGGATGAAAATATCCAAAATAAGAAAAGATAAAATGTGTTACAGTAGGAATTATCAAATACATCATCTACTTTCTGGCATTTATGTTTGGCGTCTCAGACATATTCTAATCATAGAAATGCCAAGATGAATTATTCGGAAATCACGCTCTAGCAAGTGAGATGTCAAACGAACTGATCTAGAAAATTCATTTTCGAAAACATTTCAGAAATCTGTACCTGCTGTTTTAAAAGGCGTTTGAGTTATGTTGCAAAAATTTAGAGTTTTCTGTTATTTTTGAAAATGTGTTCAGTATTAAATGTGTTTAGTTTCACATTGGATAAAAATAATTTTTTTGAGTGTTTTGTCTCAGATGAGCAGAAGTAAATAAAGCGATGATTATTCGGTGATCTTTTATCTTAAGTGTGGTAACTGTTTCAAAATTAATTTGCTATCGAATTGCGTTCTATCTGAAAGATCATCTTCATACTAAAGATCGTTTATTATCTTTTTCGATCATTCAGAATCTCTGGTTTTATTTCTTTTAGTATTGATAATTGGAAACCTTTTAAGCTGGTTGTATTTTATTATCACCTTATAAAACACTGTTTTTTTATAGTTCAGTAAGCATTTTGTAGTTGTCTGTTATCATCCTTGCGTTACTGTAACACGTGTCTGTGATTTTGCTTTCAATGTCATATTACCTTAACAACCTAAGGAGTTCAAAAGAAACTCACGCATGTCTTTTGGATAACAATGCAAATACAGGTCACTCCAAAAGGTTAATAGTTCAAGCATAGAAACTTTATAGAATTATACTGACATGTTAAGATCCAATGTTATAATTTGTATGCGTGATGTATTGTCGCATTTTGCAAGATACTTTCACATAATTATGCTATATTATATATTCCCCTTCTTAACCTGCTGATAACCTTGTAAGGTAAATGTCTAAAAAATGAATAAAATACTGGATAATCTATTAGTGAACGTTTGTAACACCCGAGGTCAGTCAAACTCATCTTAAGTTTCCAGTTTCGGCGCCATGTGAACTTCGTAAAACTAAACCAAACAAAACAAACATAATTATAATGAACGTTTATAATTGAAGCTCATTTAGCTTCTCTACATTCCTAAAACAAATGAAATAATTTTAAGATGGGGCAGAATTAAGAAGCACCGCACAATTGAAAACTTTGCAGGTTTCGGTTTTATTAAGCCAGGAAATTGACAGTTGCAAATTTAGAAACCAATAAGTCACACACTGACTGCTGAGCATATTGAAAGCAGCAAATGAAATACACTACATAATTATTTGGTAAATTCAGTTAATCATTTTGATTTTAGTTTCCTAAATTTCACTTTACAGTCAAATGTGGGTTTTAGGGCCGCCTCTGATTAAAGATAACTCGCAAAAAAGCTATTTTATAAACAATTTTTTTTGATAAATAAAATGATTTAATCTAATAATAAAGATCATTTGTCTATAAATACCATTTTCCCTCCCTAAAAAGGCCTTCATTTACAGATTTGACTGTACACAACTCCATATTTAACCGTATTGTTTATATGCAAAATGTCATGATCATAGTTAAGAATATTTATATATTTTCAGATATTTGCGCTTTCGCAAAATAAATGCAATGAGTTATATTGATTATTCACGACATGCAATTTATGCAAGCCTTATTGGCTGATTTAACGAAATCATTGCATTTTTATGATTAGATTTTTGTCTGAAACATCAAACAATGTGACGTTTTCTATTATTATTTCTGTAAAACAATACTGAATATAACTTTGTTGAGTATTCTTTTGTAATCCCCAATTAATTTGTTGTCACAGAAACATTGACGTTGATCAGTATGGTATTTGTTTTGTATCGCATATTTCTCTACCTTTGTAAAAATAAAAGGAACATTTCACAAAAGCTGTTATTTAGATTTTCTTCAGTCATTGATAAAGATATTTTCATTATGACTTATTCTTAAATGAAAGGTGTTACGACAAAGCAATTAAAAACAACTTTTTTATACAATTTTGACAAATGGTTTTATTTTTTCTATCGGGAAATCAAATAAAAAGGCAGCAAAGACTATCAGTTTTATGGAGATACTTAACAAGATTCACGTGTTTATATACTTTATCCATACTTTAATTTTAATAACGGTCTTAAAACACTCACCACATAAAGAAAAACATTGAAAAGGGTTATATTTTTACTAAGTAGTTATGATTTGCATACATTTTTAGAAAAATGTAAAAATGTTTTTTAAAACACTCAAAAGAAACACCGAATTTTTTATAGGGTTTTTATTGTAACAGCTGATATTTTCCAAAAAAGGGGTTTTAAAGAGTTTTTAAAAAATTTTAAAAGGGAAAAATAAAACGTTTAATGAGCGAGGCATATTTTATTTCCATATTTTTTAAAGGGATTGTTTTAGTTAACTTTAAGAGACTTTAAATAGTCTATGTTTAAGTTTTTTGTCTGTAAAAATTCGTTCCATTGTTTTGTTGATATGTTCCTCCGAAGAACATTGAGGGGGAAACACAATTTACAGATGGAAAGAGACTTTGTACTAGGGTTTCCTGAAGAAATAAAAAAGTTCCTTTTTTCTTACAAGTAATGAATATGCCAATACGCATTTCCTCACTTAAGAACGATGTAAAATTTGCGGCATGACTGCTCGAGCAAAACTTGTGTAAATTATCAGATTTATCTATAAACAAAGATGTATTTCTATGTGAATTCCTTATCAATTTTTTCAAGCTTTTTAAAGGTGACATAACTAGTTTAAACCGTGTTAATGACCATGTTCGTAAAACATTCTTGTTTTCGTATTTATCAATTCAATGTCAATTTATTCTGAAAGAAAAAGAACTACATCAGCTTAACATTAAATTTTGTTAAGAGAGCTTTGATTTTTCGAATACAATTTAAAATTTGTACCCGATGTTTTTTTTTAATTCAGAAGTCAAAAACGTATAGATAATGATGCTTTACAACGGAGAGGGACATAGAACGTTCCTTAAAATAAGAAGTTTATTTGCCAAATCCAACAGTATTGTTACTATGACCTATAAATTACTTAAATTTATTTCAATAAATATTTGCTTTTATTTTCATTTTGCCACCGTATTTTTTTCATTTGACACTGAACAAGTCAAATGTGAGCGTTTTATTTTCTATGTTTAGATTCTGTGTTTTGAAATTTTTATAATATTTTAGGAGCCTCAGGGGTATCAATATTTTATGTAAATAATCAGAATACCTTGTAGCGTCGCTTTAACACAGATGAACGAATAAAAATCATTTAATCCGGATGACCAAGACAAATAAAAACAACACTTTAACTTGATTGTTATGATATATATATTTCTCAAAGAAGTTTTCAAAATTTTGAAATTCCACTTTGTGCATATCATGAAAGGAAACCTTTTAAATTTTTTGGCACCACATTAAAAGAGAACATTTAGCTGTTGAAATTGACGAATTTTATGAAAGTTTTTCTATTGCGTAAATTTGGAAAACTTGTTTCTATTGGAAATATGCATGTTTAATGTTTATTATTTGGATAAAAACAATTTATTTTCTAATTAATTTTCAAATAACTATCAAGAAAAAAAGAATACTTATTAAAATGTCCTGGAGTCTACGTATATGACATGAAATCGATAAAAGCGTCCGTCCCTATTTGCTCTTTTTATATTTCCATTTTTGAAAGAGTTTTTTATTTTAGCAAATCTATCTAATCAACCGATTTTCTGTGTTTGAAAAAAAGTAGTTTTGCTTTGCAACTTACTGATTTATTAAATCACAAAGTCGCATCTATTTAATTATATAATTCATTTGGCCTCAATAAATTGCTTTATAAGACTTCATTAGATTATTTTTTCCAATTTTGTGCTGCTGAAATACAGTCATTACGTTAAAGTCAATTATTTGCTTTTCATTCATGTCCAGCTTACTATATATAATAGGCCAGCTTCTATCGTATTTCTATTTTCATCAAAAAATTTTTATGTTTGTATATTTCCCTTAAATATCTTTTCCCAAATTTAGTTATTTAAATTTGGGATACAAAAGATTAATTCCTACAAAAGGACCAATTTTTAATAATATTAAAAAAAGGAAAAAAAATTTTTTGTTTTTTTCCCGATTAATTTTTGGCCCTACTGAAGCAAAAGGGGAACTTGGGGGTTCTCTTTTGCTTTTTTATAAAGTTTATAAAAATATTTTTTGTTTAGTAACTTGGAATTTTTTGAGAATCTTTGGTTTTAAATTTTAGCCTATACAGCAGAAAAACCATAAAACCATAAAGTTTTACTGTGCAAATCAGATGCAGTTTTATTGCTTTTTTAAAACCCGATTAAATTTATATCTTACATATTTCACAAAAAAACTTGTTTAATGGGCTTCAAGTGTGTCAATAAAATGTCGCAGTAAAAGTTTTTATGCACAATTAGGATTTCAGCAAAATGAATTCTAATTCTACCATTCGAGCAAAACCATTGTTTTGAATATTAAAAGATGAATGTTTTTCACTTTTAGCACTTTAAGCATGTCATGGTTAAAAAAACTTGGAAGGGAATTCGCCGGATTTGTAAATTTCTTGTGTTCGCCTGTTTTGATACTGCTATTAAACAATACGACATTTTTATTGTAAAACATCTTAATTATAGTTGTCAAGTACTCGTTCTATTTTAGTAACATTTTATTTTAAGGTCGTAGGACGGACTGATGATTTGTCGGAAAGAAAACTGTTAATATGTCTCATGTTACAGCTTTCAAATTGCTTCTTCCATATGTAGTTTATTCTGTTCGTATTAAGACTTGCGTAAAAAATCGCAATTTCCAAATCCATTAAATCTAGGAAGCGATTTATCAAATGGGTAAAGTTTTTTTTCAACATCTTCCCGTCAAAAGACTTTAAATTATTGTATTGACGAGTTTCTATTCTCTATTCATATAAAGTACAAATGCAAATCTTTCTATTTGGAGTAGTTTGTAAAAAAATCAGGGTTCGTGACAATAAAAACAGATTCTTGTATAATACATATACAATATAACATCAGCATTTAGATTTTTGAGACTGCATTTGGACGTAACTGGTCTTCTCAGGAATACACGTTGGGGTTGCCATGCGACTGTTTAAGAAAAAATAGTTTTCTTCTCATTTAATGCATAGCCAGAAAGTCGTTACAGATTTATTTCTAATACTTTTTACTGTGATCATCTGAATAAAGAATTTTGCTCGATTGTACTTGCATTGCACATTGTTGTCCTATATGCACCACCACTCGATCAGTGACTTTTGTACAACTCTTTTATACAGGAACTACTCAATATTAACACATGACTTTACAGTTAAATTTGATTTCTGAAGTAACTTTTTTATAGTTTAACTCAATTTTCTTCCTTTTTGACTTTAGACACGAACCGGGAAAAGTCAAGCGCGCTGTTCTTTCGAGAGATTTTGTTGATTTAAAATTTTGATAAATCTACTCGACTCTTGATAAACAAATTTATTTAATGTAAAATCTTGAACCTCTAAGGTAGCCTGCAGTTCGTCATTCACTTCACTTAATTGTCAATAACACTTGTCTGTTCAGGGACTTTAAATATTATTGAGTATTCTAGATATGAGCCTTAGACATATTGATATTGGAACACATTCTAGTTAATACTGAAGCTTCAACAGGTCTGTAAAATTCATGCAAAAAAAATGAATGAAAAAAGATAAAATAATGTTATTTCTTGTATAGGATTTTTTTACAAAAGAAGTAAATTTCAATCTTATTTAGTGAACACATTTTGCTAATAATAATATGCAATGAGTTTATTTTTTTCTAAAATGATGTTCTGGCAAATATTGAATGAATGGCATGACTTGTGTTAAACAGATTAATTGAATATTTTAGCCTGAAAGAAATTCTGTTATTTATCATTTCAATTCATTGAACCATCAGTTGCACATTTTCGCCTACAGGCATTCAAATTTAATTGGATTTTTAGAAAACAAACACAACCATGTGAAGAACAATTCTGTTTTTACATTCACTATCAAAATACATTATAAATATTGTATATATTTATAAAACGTTTACTCAATGCATATTTATTTATCATGTTTAAATGTATACTATTTGTTCCCTTTAGGTCCACGGTGTATAAATTAGCAAGACAAGTTTACAGTATACCATTAAATTATATATTATGTAAATCTATGCACGTGAGATTAATAAATGCCATGACTGTTTTATCATTTTTATTTTACTATCACTAGTAAGAGTATTTTGACCTGATTTTATATTCAATTTGGCAATAATCAAATAATGTAATATATGTTCCTTCAATCACAGCAGCTGTGTTCACACGCAATCATCTTAGAATATGATAAAGTCTTCAAGTTATATTAACTTAAATCAGACTTTACAGCTGTGACCATCACTTACTAAAAGAGTGCAAAAATTGCAGAAGTAATTTGAGTAGAAGTAACGTAAGGATAGTCACTGTATGTTTCCAGTAAATTTGAAAAATATGGGCTGTATATATAACCAAACTTCGCTACACTTTTTTTAAATTTATTAATTTATTTGTCAGCGGTGTGTCACCGAGTTTTAACCCGTTGAACAAGTTATTTAAGGTTTCCTGGCCGTGTTTGTTTAAGGCCTATCAGAGGCTACTCGTTGTTTCCATGAGCACGAAACTTTTTCACCCCCCTTTTAAATTTGATACCCGGAACGGATTTTGAAATGTTTCAATAACTTAAAATACCTTTTATACAATCGAACAAAAAGTTTTAAAACTAATTTTTTTGTATGTTTTTTAATTTTTGTGCTTAAAAATTAATACATTTTTTATGGTTGTTGAAAAAATATTTTCTAAAAATTTTTTACATGAAGAATTAATATCAAAAACTCTTCTGTATTAAATATCAGAAGTAGATATTGCGAAAAGGAAAAAATGGGTTTTAAAGAACTTTTTTTTGGGTTTTAAATTGAATTTTAAAGATTAATCCCTTTGAAATTTATTGAATTAGTGAAAGCAGTAATTCATCAATTTTGCACGAGAAGTATAGGCATTTTCTTAATGACTTGTACCAAAACTTATTACATCAATTATAGTGACAGATACCAACTAAAGGAACACATGCAAAAGGAAAAGATTAATTAATGATTGTAAATGAAAATAACATTGTTCAAATACTTTATTTTAAATGACAGAAGTGATTGTAAATATCTAACCGGGAAACTTTAAATTGGTATCTTAATATCTAAAATATGTGTGAACAATAAATAAATGTTAGCCATACTTTTTTCTTAATATATTATAGTTTATATTTAATATGAAACGCCTTGATAATTGATATAAGTACATGTGAAAACTCCGAACGATGTACGGAGAAAACATAAAATTACAGCAATATAAAAGTGCACCCCTGATGTTGATAACCCCGTTACTCAAGCTGTGAATGTTTGTTTAATGTGATCAAATCGTTTAAAACACAAATCCATTAAAAGCAGTTATTGAAATTTAAATAACGACCATTTGTCTATGAATACCATGTACACCCCCAGATCGAATGACTTTGGTTCACAGTTTTGTCTGTCCACAACCCATAATCATCCGCATAGTTATATGCGAAAAGTCGTAAAAACGCAGTTTAAATACTTTATGTTGTCAGTTATTGCGATTTACAAAATAAATTCAATGTGTTATATATGATATCACGACATGCAATTTACGCAAGCTTAATTGGCTGATAACGCATCCTTGCATTTTTATGATAAGATTCTGTCTGAAACGTCACCCAATGTGAAGTTTCCTCTTATTATTCTTGTAACACAATACTGAATATAACTTTGTTGGAATATCCTTTGGTAATCTTCAATTAATTCTTGTTTCAGAAGCAATGGCAACGATCAGTTTGGCATTTCTTTTGATCAGTTTATTTCTTTACGTTTGGTAGATAAAATAATCATTTCACAAAGCTCTTGTTTAGATTTGCTTCCGCTTAAAGATATCTTCACTATGACTTACACTGAAATGAAAGCTGTAACGTGAAAGCAATAAAGAATTTTCTCAAAGATTTTGACAAATGTTTGATGTAGTTGTTTCATTTTTTTCTATATATTTGCAAAATCAACTAAAGATGAAGAAAAAACCAGTTTCATTGACATACTTTACAAGATTCACGTGATAAGGTACATTATTCATAGTTAAGTTTTAATAACGGTCTTCAAACAGTCGCTACATGAAGTGAAGCATGACTGTTAAGATTTACTATTATAATAACTAAATAGTAATATAATTATGCTGCATACATTCTTTTAGCAAAATGTAAGAAAAGATCCTTTAAAAACACTGCAATGAAACACCGAATACTGTATAGGATATATATTTAGTAACAGGGTCACCGTGGTATTATTCACAAAAGGTGTTTAAAGTAAGTTTTTATAACATAAAATCAAGTTTACACCTGAGTGAGAACATACTTTAGTTCATCACAATTGTTGTTACGAGATTGCTTCACTATATGTACCGTACTCTTGAGACTTTCAAATAAGTCTATGTGTCTTAAGTAATTTGTCTGTAAAAATCTTCTACCATTGTCTTCTATGACATGATGCTTCTGAAGACATTGAGGCGGAAACACAAATTGCCACAGAATTGGCAAGAGACATTGTTACAATGGTACTATGGCATTCCTGACAGAAACTACAACAAAGTTGTTCTGTTTCATTACAAGTCAATAAATATGCCAATACGCATTTTCTTACTTTAGGACGATGGAAAAGTTGCTGCATGACTGCTCGAGCAAAATTTTTGCGAATTTTTAGGTTTATCTATCAACAAAGATTTATTTCTATGTGAACTCCTTTTCTATTAATCCTGACATTAAAGATAATGTAACTCAACTTGTTAATACATTGTTCATGAACATTTTGGCAAAATATTTCATTTTTTGTCGTATTTATCATTTCATTGTCGATTGAATCTGAAAAAAATAGAGTAGCTTATGCTACTCTAAATTACATTAAAAATTACATTAAAAATTGTTAAGAGTGCTTGAAAACTATTCGAATAACTTATTATATATGCATTTGTACCCGATGCATTTTTGAATTCAGAAGTCAAAAGTATAAATGATGGTGCTTTATACTAAGAAGGACAAAATGCGTCTTAAAAATACAATAATTATTTACTTAACACAACGGACACTGTTACTTGATTATATAGTACTCAGATATATTTTAAGTAAAGATTTGCTTTCATTTTATCTAGCAAAGTATTATTCCATTTGACAAAGAACACGTGAAGTGTGAACTTTTGAAATGTTTCATTCTGGTTTTGATATAAATATACTGTACAAATAATATTTTAGGACCCCTTTAGGGGCAAACGGCAGTTCAAAAAATAATTATCCTCCTGTGCATTCAAGCGTTGGTATCAGCACAGGTAAACGTATAAGAATTATTTTACCCGAATGACCAGGAAAAATAAAACAACACTTTGACTTGACAACAATATTTCTCATTATCATCAAACGAAACATTTTAAAGTTAAGCAACATTGTATTGAAGGACGTTTAGCTGTTGAAATAGATGATTTATTGGAAGTGTTTCAATTGCGCACAATTTGGAAAACTTCTTTAAATTTCAAATTTTCATGTTTTATGTTTATTATTTGGATACAAACAATTTATTATCCCCCGCCGAAAAATTTCGGCGGAGGATATAGAAATAGTCTCCGTCCGTCCGTCCGTCCGTCCGACCTTCCGTCCGTCCGTCCTTCCGTCCGACATTTTTGTCCAGAGCATATCTCTAAAAGTATTTGAGTTATCAACTTGAAACTTCATAGGTGGATAGACCTCATTGAGGAGGAGTGCAGTGCACAAGAATGATAACTCTACCTTGCATGATTTTTGAGTTATTGCCCTTTGTTATTTTTCAAAATTGATTTTTGTCCAGAGCATAACTCCAAAAGCCTATGAGATATTAACATGAAACTTCATAGGTGCATAGATCTCACTCAGGAGGTGTGCAGTGCACAAGAATGATAACTCTACCTTTCATAATTTTTGAGTTATTGCCCTTTGTTATTTTTCATACCTAATTTTTCACCTGAGTGGAGCATAACTCAAAAAGTGTTTGAGATATCAACATGAAATGTCATAGGTGGATAGATCTTATTGAGGAGGAATGTTGTGCGCAAGAATGATAACTCTTCCCTATACAATTTTTGAGTTATTGCCCTTTTTTTCCATGCTATTTTGTCCAGAGCTTATCTCAAAAGTATTTGAGGTATCAATTTTAAACTTCAAAGGTGGATGGATCTCATTGAGGAGAAGTGCAGTGCTTAAGAATGATAACTCTACCCTGCATTATTTTTTGAGTTATTGCCCTTTGTTATTTTTCAAATTAATTTTTGTCCAGAGCATAACTCAAAAAGCCTTTTGAGATATCAAAATGAAACTTCATAGGTGCATAGATCTCTGACTCAGGAGGTGTGCACTGCACAAGAATGATAACTCTACCTTTTATAATTTTTGAGTTATTGCCCTTTGTTCTTTTTCATACTTTAATTTTTTCTCAAAAAGTATTTGAGGTATCAACTTGAAACTTCATAGGTGGATAGATTTTACTGAGGAGGGATGCAGCACACAATAATGATAACCTACCCTGCATTATTTTTCAGTAATTGCCCTTAGTTATTTTCAGCCATCAGTATTCACAAAGGTTTCAAATCTGTAATCACTATAGCCATCAGTTTTCATTACCAAAAGACCTCTTAAAATAGAATTATTCCGCTCTACTACATATACATTCTTCCAATGAGCAAACACATTCGGCGGGGGATGGCCATGTTGACATGGCTCTTGTTTCGAATTTATTTTTTCAAATAACTTCCTAAAAGACAGAATACTTATTGATAAGTATATCAACATAACAGTGATAAAAGTCTCTCGTTTCTATTTGCTCCTACTATATACTATGATTTAATATCAAATATTTGAAACGCCCCGACAGTCGTTTCTCTTTGATGTTTTTTATTCATTTAATTCATTTCTGTTAGAATTGTGAACCGATGATATTTATATTGTACTGTTGTCATTGAAAATGTAAATGATATCGAGGAGGAAAAAACTTTTAATATGCTTATGACAAATGTGTCGAGTAATTCTACTTATATTCGTAACCTCGAGCAACTCAATCCCATTTTTACTTTCTTTCTTCTTCATTAATGTAATGTCAAATATATACACTGTCTGGAAATATAAAAAAGTGCATTTCAGACATTTCAAAGTGCTTCCCCGTCTTTATATGTTTTCTTTATGTATTGCTGCCCTGACTTTAATATCAAGAATATCTATTTATTATTTGCTTAACAGATTCTCTTTTTCTGTCATACTCTCAGAAGTTTTTAATGTGAACTATTAATAGTATCAATGGTTTAATCAGACAAGTACTTTACAGGTCACGCTATCAACCATGTTTTATAAATTTCATGTCAAATATACACGCAAAATCTAATAAAACACATTATTTCAGGGGAATATTTTAACCAATTTTAAGCCTTCATTGAAAATGTCGAGAAAGATTCATGATAAAAATGATATTTAGAATAAAGGGCAAATGATATGTAAACTAAATATTAACATTTTAATAAGGTTGTCATAGAATTTTGTTTAACACAAATTTCTTTGCAAAGTGGAATTTCTTAAGAATTATAAACAACGGAAACAACTCTTGATTAAAATTTTACAAAAACTGTCAGATGTTTGTCAAACCAAAACAAAACTCACACAATAACACATATTAAAGAAAATTTGGAATTATTTCTAGATTGTTTGCATCTACAAATTTGATCAAACATGCAAATGCTTTATGACCAAGGCATGTACACATAAAACTAAATTAATTAAGGAATTATAAATATCAAATTACCTATTATAAAAGACGTATCGTCGATTTCCATTTTTGAAAGAGTTTTTTTTATTTAATAATCATTATTATAGTAAATCTATCTAATCAACTGAGTTTCTGTGTTTGAACAAATGTAGTTTTGCTTTGCAACTTACTGATTTATTAAATCACAAAGTCACATCTATTTAATTAATATATAATTTATTTGGCCTCAATAAATTGCTTTATAAGACTTCATTAGATTATTTTTCCAATTAGGGCTTCTGAAATACAGTCATTACGTATAAGTCGTTAAAATCAATTCTTTGCTTTTCATTCATGTTCAGCTTACTAGCTTCTATCGTATTACTATTTTCCCTCAAACATTTGATGTTTTGTATCATTTACTTCAAATATCTTCCTTTCTTTATGTTATGTTTATATGTTTGGGATAAAAATGTATTAATTCCTACACAGTGACCAATTTTATATAAGTATAAAAACGAAAAAAATATGACATTGTATGTTTGTCCCGATTAATTTTTAGGCCATACGTCAATTAAAGCTTTCATGACAAAGGGAAGCCTTGCTTGTCTCTTTGAGCATTATTTCATAAAGATATCATATAAATTGCACCACTTTTTTGTCTCTAACACTAATCTATACGTAATATCTCTGTGCGTAATATATAAACTAAAATAGTAAGTTTACTACAGAACTAAATTGTTTACTAAACAGACAAATTGTAACAGATTATACTTTGGGATATTGTTTCCAAGTATTTTAAAGCACCTTAATGTCAAATAAGACAATAATTATTCTTGAACTTCAGCAGCTATCAGAAAAGGGATCAATTTTCTTTAATCCTCTTAAATACATAGAAGTGCCTGAAATAATGCACGGAAGGGCACCTGAGGTCTTCCTACACCAGTAAAGTTGGAACGTCGCGATATGACCTATACTGTGTCGATGTGACGTAAAACCCAAAACAAACAAACAAACAAATAAATACATAGAACATTAAGATATGACTGATTAAGTAAATATCAAGAAACTTTTATAATAATTAAAGTTATCTTTTTGCTTAGATATTAACGATAAAAAACTGTTCAAGGACAAAACTTTCCCTGTGTAATCCCTGCATTTATAGGCCAACAATTTCTGCCATACATAACTGTATAAACTATAAACAATTCATTATACTAGTGTTTAGTACAGCTTTGGAATTATTGAGAATCTGGTTAACATTATCGCACTATCACAGCAGAAAACACCACATAAACACCATAAAAGCTTTTACTGTGCAAGTCTAGATGACAGTTTTATTGCTTCTTTAAATGCTGAGTTAAATTTTATATCTTACAATATTTTCACAATAAACTTGTTCAATGGGGCTTCAAGTGTGTCAATAAAATGTCGCAGTAAAAAGTTTTTATGCACAATTAGGATTTCAGCAAAATGAATTCTAATTCTACCATTGGAGCAAACATTTTATTTTGAATATTAAAAGATGAATGTTTTTCACTTTTAGCACTTTTAGCATGTCATGGTTAAAAAAAACTTGGAAGGGAATTCGCCGGATTTGTAAATTTCTTGTGTTCGCCTGTTTTGATACTGCTATTAAACAATACGACATTTTTATTGTAAAACATCTTAATTATAGTTGTCAAGTACTCGTTCTATTTTAGTAACATTTTATTTTAAGGTCGTAGGACGGACTGATGATTTGTCGGAAAGAAAACTGTTAATATGTCTCATGTTACAGCTTTCAAATTGCTTCTTCCATATGTAGTTTATTCTGTTCGTATTAAGACTTGCGTAAAAAATCGCAATTTCCAAATCCATTAAATCTAGGAAGCGATTTATCAAATGGGTAAAGTTTTTTTTCAACATCTTCCCGTCAAAAGACTTTAAATTATTGTATTGACGAGTTTCTATTCTCTATTCATATAAAGTACAAATGCAAATCTTTCTATTTGGAGTAGTTTGTAAAAAAAATCAGGGTTCGTGACAATAAAAACAGATTCTTGTATAATACATATACAATATAACATCAGCATTAAATTTTAGATTTTTGAGACTGCATTTGGACGTAACTGGTCTTTTCTCAGGAATACACGTTTGGGGTTGTCATGCGACTGTTTAAGAAAAAATAGTTTTCTTCTCATTTTAATGCATAGCCAGAAAGTCGTTACAGATTTATTTCTAATACTTTTTTACTGTGATCATCTGAATAAAGAATTTTTGCTCGATTGTACTTGCATTGCACATTGTTGTCCTATATGCAACCACCACTCGATCAGTGACTTTTGTACAACTCTTTTATACAGGAACTACTCAATATTAACACATGACTTTACAGTTAAATTTGATTTCTGAAGTAACTTTTTTATAGTTTAACTCAATTTTCTTGCTTTTTGACTTTAGACACGAAACCGGGAAAAGTCAAGCGCGCTGTTCTTTCGAGAGATTTTGTTGATTTAAAATTTTGATAAATCTACTCGACTCTTGATAAAACAAATTTATTTAATGTAAAATCTTGAACCTCTAAGGTAGCCTGCAGTTCGTCATTCACTTCCCTTAATTGTCTATAACACTTGTCTGTTCAGGGACTTTAAATATTATTGAGTATTCTAGATATGAGCCTTAGACATATTGATATTGGAACAAATTCTAGTTAATACTGAAGCTTCAACAGGTCGGTAACATTCATGCAAAAAAAAATGAATGAAAAAAGATAAAATAATGTTATTTCTTACATAGGATTTTTTTACAAAAGAAGTAAATTTCAATCTTATTTAGTGAACACATTTTGCTAATAATAATATGCAATGAGTTTATTTTTTTCTAAAATGATGTTCTGGCAAATATTGAATGAATGGCATGACTTGTGTTAAAACAGATTAATTGAATATTTTAGCCTGAAAAGAAATTCTGTTATTTTATCATTTCAATTCATTGAAACATCAGTTGCACATTTTCGCCTACAGGCATTCAAATTTAATTGGATTTTTAGAAAACAAACACAACCATGTGAAGAACAATTCTGTTTTTACATTCACTATCAAAATACATTATAAATATTGTATATATTTATAAAACGTTTTACTCAATACATATTCATATATCATGTTTAAATGTATACTATTTTTTTCCTTTAGGTCCACGGTGTATAAATTAACAATACAAGTTTTACAGTATACCATTAAATTATATATTAATGTAAATCTTTGCACGTGTGATAAATAAATGTCATGACTATTTTATCATTTTTTTTAAATATCACTAGAGTATTTTACATCATTTAAAACTGGGCAATAATCAAATAAATATAATCTGTTCCTTCAATCACAGCAGCGGTGTTCACACGCAATCATCCAATAATATGATAAAGTCTTCTTGTTATATTCACTTCAATCTGACTTTACAGCTGTGACCAAATACACTTACTAAAATGTGCAAAAAATCGCAGAAGTAATTTTAGTCGTAATAACGTAGCGATAGCCACTGTCTGTTCCCAGTAAATTTGAAAAATATGGGGTGTATATAATAACTAACTCCGCTAAACTCTTTGTAAATTTATTTGTCGTCGGTGTGTCACAGAGGTTACCGCGTTAAACAAATAATTAAAAGTTTGCTGGCCACGTTGATTCAAGCCCTTTTAGAGGCTACCATTGTTTCCATGAGCAGGAAATTTTACACTCATTGCTTAGTACCTAATGGATATGAGGATGTTCCATAAGCTTATACCTTTCCTACACAACGAACTAAATAGTTTCGTACATACTAATCTATGTGTCATGTTTTCAATTTTTAGTGCTTAAACAACGTGTACATTTTTATATGTTGGTTGGAAACATCTTTCTTCGACTTAAATAGTATGATAACCATAGAGTTTGCACGTATTTATCTATCTATAAAAGAAAATTGAAATTGACTTCATACATTAATGAAAATTGATTTAGAAATAACTCTTATAGTTATATCTTAAAAGATATCGCAATTAAATGACAAAATCACAACTGATAGTACTGTCTAGAGAGACTTTAAGAAAATTCTGAATCAGAACAAGAATTGAAAGCAATAATTCTAAATTGATTCACTTCCCTTGTGGATCACAACTATATAATAACATATTTATTTTCCTTTCATGCATAACCATACGTGAATAAACCCTCATTAATTCGAAGCAATTTTGCAGAAATTCCCTGACTGATCTTCTCGCGTAATTTTAGTGCGAAGTCATTAAGATTTCATCATATTTCATTTCTGTTCAGTCAGTCCAATCATTTATTTGATGTGTATACATTTGTATTTAATCCCTTATGATGTGATAAAAATGGTAATTAAACTATGTCAGTAACAAAATGATAAAATGATAAATCATTTTTTTATGTTTCTTTTATGTCATGTGCAAGATTTGGTGTACTCCAATATTGACATATGACCAAAGTAAGTATATGTGTCTCAAATCATATACTTAAATCATCCCTGTTTTAGGTAACGTGTGCTTTTATACTTATTTATAAATATGATCGAAACGAATATGTGTTTCATGCTATATCATAATAATGTGAAAAAATTAAGAAAACAAATTCTACTAGTTTTAACTTTAATACGTCGTTTTCAGAAATGAAAATCAACAACATATAAAATGACCGAACGTCCGTTAAAGAAGTTACACATGGTTTATCATAAAATCCACATATTATTTTATTTAATACCACTAGAGTATTTTACATCATTTAAAACTGGGCAATAATCAAATAAATATAATCTGTTCCTTCAATCACAGCAGCGGTGTTCACACGCAATCATCCAATAATATGATAAAGTCTTCTTGTTATATTCACTTCAATCTGACTTTACAGCTGTGACCAAATACACTTACTAAAATGTGCAAAAATCGCAGAAGTAATTTTAGTAGTAATAACGTAGCGATAGCCACTGTCTGTTCCCAGTAAATTTGAAAAATATGGGGTGTATATAATAACTAACTCCGCTAAACTCTTTGTAAATTTATTTGTCGTCGGTGTGTCACAGAGGTTACCGCGTTAAACAAATAATTAAAAGTTTGCTGGCCACGTTGATTCAAGCCCTTTTAGAGGCTACCATTGTTTCCATGAGCAGGAAATTTTACACTCATTGCTTAGTACCTGATGATATGAGGATGTTCCAATAAGCTTATACCTTCCTACACAACGAACTAAATAGTTTCGTACATACTAATCTATGTGTCATGTTTTCAATTTTTAGTGCTTAAACAACGTGTACATTTTTATATGTTGGTTGGAAACATATTTTCTAAAATGTATGTACATGGAAGTATTAATTCATATTAATTGTGCCCCCACGTTAGTGGCGGGCATTTAGATTTACCCTTGTCCGTCCGTCCTTCCGTCCGTCCGTCTGTCCGTCCGTCCTTCCGTCCTTCCGTCCGTCCCTCCGTTCACTTTTGTGTCGCACGTAACTCAAAAAGTATTTGACCTAGAGTCATGAAACTTTACAGGAATGTTGATCAGCATGTGTAGTTGTGCACCTGGGTATTTTCGTCTGGATATTTTTAGTATTTTCAGAGTTATTGCCCTTGACTTAGTAAAATTTTGCAATTTTCAACTTGTGTCGCATGTAACTCCAAAAGTATTTGACCTTCAGTCATGAAACTTTACAGGAATGTTGATCAGCATGTGTAGTTGTGCACCTGGGTATTTTCGTCTGGATATTTTTAGTATTTTTCAGAGTTATTGCCCTTGACTTAGTAAAATTTGGCAATTTTCAACTTGTGTCGCATGTAACTCAAAAAGTATTTGACCTAGAGTCATGAAACTTTACAGGAATGTTGATCAGCATGTGTAGTTGTGCACCTGGGTATTTTCGTCTGGATATTTTTAGTATTTTCAGAGTTATTGCCCTTGACTTAGTAAAATTTTGCAATTTTCAACTTGTGTCGCATGTAACTCAAAAAGTATTTGACCTAGAGTCATGAAACTTTACAGGAATGTTGATCAGCATGTGTAGTTGTGCACCTGGGTATTTTCGTGTGCATATTTTTAGTATTTTTAGAGTAAATTGCCCTTGACTTAGTAAAATTTTGCAATTTTTAACTTGTGTCGCACGTAACTCAAAAAGTATTTGACCTAGAGTCATGAAACTTTACAGGAATGTTGATCAGCATGTGTAGTTGTGCACCTGGGTATATTTTCGTCTGGATATTTTTAGTATTTTCAGAGTTATTGCCCTTGACTTAGTAAAATTTGGCAATTTTCAACATGTGTCGCACATAACTCAAAAAGTATTTGACGTAGAGTCATGTAACTTTACAGGAATATTGATCAGCATGTGCAGTTGTGCACCAGGTATTTTCGTCTGGATTTATTTAGTATTTTTAGAGTTATTGCCCTTCACGTAGAAAATTTTTGCAATTTTCAACTTGTGTCGCAAGTTTCTCAAAAAGGATTTGACATAGTCAATAAACCTTATGGGCAGGTTGCTCAGCATATTTTAGATTTGCACCTGGGGTTTGGCTTGTGGATTTATCTAGTATTTGTAGAGTTATTTCCCTGGACTTAGTAAAAAGATTGACAGAACAGTGTCGCGGTGGGGGCACCCGTGTCCTATGGACACATTTCTAGTTTTCTTCTGTAATCTAAATATCAAGATGTAGGAGACTGCCCGATCAATGGTATCTCCGTAATAAAGCTATTTTAGGATTATAACTGATATAAATCATATCTTAATATCCTTCGAAAATATATGAGGAACATGAATGCATGAACTGTCACTTAATGATCAATTTTGCACATGAAAGGATGGCATATTCTTAATATTGTAAAGCTATTACACTTTGGTAGTGTGTTCCCAACCGGCAATGGGCAGTTGAAAAAAAATTTGTTAAAATCAGAAATTTTTTTTAAAAAAATGTTAATGTAAATATAAAAGGTTAAAATTGTGCTAAATTCTGAAATATGTATTACCCTTTTGTTGTCCTTTTCCTCGTCTCGCTTAAATCTTTGTTTAATGTCCTAAAATGTAAAAAAAAACTTTGATAGTAAAGCCCTTTATTCTTTTTAACATGAATTGTTTTTTATTTTTCGTTTTACAAAATTTTACTTAAGGGTTTTGTTTTTTAATCTTTCTTGTTTGTGTATATGAGATCAAAGGGTTTTCATGTTATCTAAAAAGTTACTGGGAAATAATTGCAAGGGTGAAACGTGAATTCCCAAAAATTGCCTCGCCCGGGTACCATTAGTCTATTAAAATTTTTAATTTTTTAAAAAGCATTGAAATCAGAGTTCCCTAATAGCCAGAAAGTTTAACATCTGGGATGAAATCGGTAAGTTTTTGTAAAATTGCCACATAAAACCACAATGAGCTAAAGTATTTCATAGAAGTTTACAGGGTAAACACATATATTGAATTTTGTTTATGGTATCTTATACATTCTGTTCGTGTTCGTTTTAAGACAGTTAAAGCTAAAACAAAATTGTCTTTCTATCAGATTTCATTGATACACCTAGTAACAATTTACAGCTTCTTTGTTTTACAAACACCATGACTACAAAGGTCCTTGATATATGTACTTTAACACTGCAGTAATATATGTTGTCTGTAACGTTTAGACTAATCTTTGAGAAGTGCATCTAATGTGCGTCACCCCTGCATATAATGTTCTCACCCTGACTGCTAATGTGCATCGTAATGTGCCAGACACATGATGAATGAACAATTTGTTGTAATTATAACACCGCTCATTACCATGCGAAAGTAGGTGGTAGTCTCAACAATATGTTATTAAAGGTGCAAAAATTATGTTTTTGCTAAAGACATATAGCTGGCGAAATAGTGTGTTTCGTTTACAAGTATTTGCCTAAAATCTACACTGAGAGTGAAAAATAGTGATTGACAGTATCGCGAACATTACATTTAACCCTTTTATACTCGCAATCTATACAAAAGGACATGACCAACTCAAAGTCTTTTCTCAACCTTAATCTCTGCTAAAACTGAAAGTGATAAGTCTTTGCCAGGAGAAAAAGCCCAGATCGGCCTGACAATTCTTATACTAGTAGTTGCTAGGTTTTATACTTTGATATTGAAATCCTTATTTCTTCATGGACTGGTCAAAAATCAAAGTGCTGCAAAAATCCAGCAGGTTAGAGTTTAAATTGGTCTTCTAAGTTCAAAATTTCACCATTTTTATGATTACATGTTGAATACTGCTTAAGCAGGTGCTAAGGGGCAAAGACGGTAGCTTGCAATTACCACTACCGTCCATGAATAGGCTCAATCAAACCAAGTCTGCAATACTTTCAATTTGAGTTTTAAGGATTTCATTTTTCTCTGCTTTAAAATAATATGGGCACAAAAGTCAAAAGCTTGAATGATTTTTTGCTGTTTTTCATTGTTGTATCTCTAAAAATTTTTTCACCGTAAGATTTGTTATAAATTTTTTTATGAAAGTTTGTGATGCCAAAAAATTCTATATATAACTCTTTTCCAGGGTTTAAAGAATTAGGGAAAGGCGTCATTGCCTTAAATAGTTTGCATTCTACAAAAAAATTTTTATGTATAATAATTTTCTAACTTGCTTTTACATTTGTAGATTAAAAAACTTGGGAAACCAATAAGTATTTCATTTTTTTACATCTAAAAATTTTTTTACTGATTTTTTTCGGCAAAATTTTTACAGTTTTTTTTTTTTAAAAATTCAAATTAGTGGGTAAAAATTATTTTTCTTTTTTCTTAAACAAATTTTTTAATAAACCTTTAAATTTTTCAATATTTGTCTTTTCGTTCTGAATATGACAGACATAACGCTAGATAATATCTGCACGTATAACGTTATTGATAACAGATAAAAGATGTTTTCGTGATAACATTAACGACCTCGAACAAAAAATTAAAAAAATAAAGGATAAAGTAACATTTGCTTATATTTATGATAACAAAGACCATCCTTTAGTATGTTGCATACTAATAAATGACTGAAGAGCTAATGAAAGGAACAAATAAAAAAACACACTTATTTTTCAGATTTGCAGACTCACATTTGCTAATTCTGTTGTTGTCTTTATCTAAGATATAGATACAGTTCAACCTTTCCCGAGCACAATCCTTTAGATGACAGTTTTTCTCAGTGGTTGCTTTGTGGTTAAATTGGTTTTATGATACTATCGCTATTAAGAGTTTTTTGAAACAGGTAATTGCAATTCAAAGGGGAATTCTGCGGAACTTCCACTGTATGTTACCATAGGAAAAATATTATTTGGAATTTTCACATTCCTTGCTTTAAGGAAAGTTTAAAAAAAAACGTGAACTGTTCAACACAGACAGATTAATTTTATTCGAGTTTTATGTCCACTCCAGGTTTTGGTTCGGTGCCCTACTTGAGTGTATCGGTGGGCTGCGTCCTGTGAACGTTGCCATTACCTTGTTGATCTTTATTCTTGTTTTTTTTAAGTTGTTTCGGCGTAAGGAACATCTGATTCAAAATTAGTCTACAGCAAGACCTAAGTGCAAAATATTTTATTTGTAAAAAAATCACTGTAGGCAATTGCTTCAACATAAGTTTACCAAATTTATGTTTTAAAGTGATTTGGTTTGTAATGAATCTAATAACTGATTACGTTAGTAGCATTTAGTTTCAGACATAACATCAAACCACAAAATATTTATTATATATAATTGTTGTTGGCAAGTGTGAGATACATGATGCTATGTTACATTTATTTTTAACAGATAATAAAATAATCTAATACAAAATATTTGTATTTATCATACAAATGCCCCTACTAAATCACCTATACCTTTATTAGCATTCTATATTTCAAGCAATATATTTAAAACATATTTGAATTTCTATTGCTTTATAAATATTTGAAATGTTAAATGATTCTTCCTACTCAATTTACAAAATATGTCTTTATTGACGTATAAACAATCAATCACTTGATTTCAAATATCAATTATTTTATTCAAAACTGCTCTCACATTGCCGATTCGCGTTTAACAGTCGATTTTATCTCCGCGTTTAAGCTACGAGTGAATAATCAAACATGAAAAGTAAAGTGAGATGTCGAAAAGAAGTGTAAAATGACGTCCTTGAAATTTGCTTTCATTTGCGAAAGGTGTTTAACTAATAGCTGAAGGTTAACGGTCATGTTTTATACATGATGCCAGATTAGGAAATTTCAAATTGAAACACCCACTTGAATGAGTACAATGTATACGCAATAGGTATGTCAAAAACTGTTGAAAAGAAGACGAAAACGGCGTGATAAAGAAATCCTCCGAAAATAGTGATATTTACCTTTAAATACGGTTCGTTTCCTTAAGAGAAAACTCGAAAAAAAGTATGTATTCATATGTTTGCATGTATTTATTTTTCTATAAAAAAAATTTAAAAATTGACTTCATACAGTAATAAAAAGGATTTCGAAAAAACTCTTATTTTATATCAAAAAATTCACAAAAAATAAAAAATCAAAATGCAAAAGTATGTCTAGAAACTTTAAAAAAATTCTGATCGAACAAAATTAAAACTTACTTTAAATTTTCCCTTTTCCCCGGGCCCAAAATTTTTAAATTAACATTTTCTTTCCTTTCTGTGCTTTTCGTAAAATCCCTCTTTAAAATTAAAACGTTGTGCAAAAATTCCCCGGGGCTGTTTTTTCGAAAAAATTTTAGGCGATTCATTTATTTCATGTTTTTTCATTTCTATTCAGCCATTTTATTTTATTTCATTTATGTGATGTATCTACATGTCATTTGTGTGAAAGTTTTTGACGTGCTCAAAATTTGGTTTTTAAGTGTTCTGCGATTAATTGTTAAAGTTTAAATTAAAAAACTTTTTTTTTCTTTTGTAAGTGCAGTTTTAGTGAACTCCATTATTTACATTGACCAAATAGGTTTTACGTGTTTCAAAAACATATGCATAAAACTCCTGTTTTTGATAACGATATTGTTAAAATGATTTAAAAAAAATCAAAACGCTATGTGTTCCATTATTTTATAAAGTCCCCTTCTCTGTTTTGCTTTAAAACGTCTTATCGAAATGAAAAACAAAACTCAAAATTTTGTAACGTCCTAAGTCGGTAACAAAAACTTTCTGGAAAACCCATGTTCTATTATTATAGAGGTAAATTGTGTTTTTTTCCAAAAAATTTGCAAATAATCTTTATTCAAAGAGACGTAAATCTTTTCCAACCCAATTTTGCCTTTTAAAAATAAAAAATCTGCAGAAAAAAAAATCAACTTTAATTAAGTAAAAAACAAATTCTATATTCCTGATAATTTTACGTCTTGCAAGTTAATATTACTTTTCTTAATCAAGAAAATAGAAGAAAAAAATGAATAAAATAAAAAAGGAAAAAGAACACATGATTTCGTTTATGTACAATGCGTCATCGATTGTAGTTAATTAAATAACTTCATAAAGTGTGTTTTTATTGTATCTACAGTCTATAAACCACCTGAAGTAAATTGTATTGTAAAAATAATATAATAATTGTTTGTCTGGCTAAATGTTTTCTTAGTAAAGTTTTTATTTGGTTCATATTTCAGTATGAGCTGCCTTGTAAAATTAACAAAAACACAAACCTTATGGTAACATATGAATTCATTTCATGTACATGTCTCAAGCAAATTGCATGTTTTTACCAGATGTACCCAATTAAAGAAAAAAGACATGACTAAACTGTGTGTACATCTCTGAAATTGCATGCAGTTTTCCGACGTTCCCTATAAAAGAAAAACAATAAATCCGATGATACATCAGAAACATTTCACAAATTTGTTACAAAATTTACATATAATTATTATATTTCAAGAATTTGTTTGAAATAAATTTTTTTAACAAAGAAATTGTTAGTATTTTCATTTGTGATAAAGTTGGCAAATTGTACGGGAACGAAATGTGAAATTTCACTTACATAAAAATCACTATAACTGTACAAATATGCAAAAAGTACAAAAGAAGATCCCTGACCCCCACCCCACCCCCATTAAAAAAACATTGTTCTGTTGTATGACCAATAAGTAGTTTCGGAAACTGCTTTTTCAAAATTAAAAAAAGGGTTTAATTTGGAAGTTAAAAAAAAATATAGATAATCACATTCACACATACACGGGGAGGAAGTGTCACACGAGGGAGTTCTTGTGATAACTGCCACGGAATTCGTCGGAAAACTTTTTTATATACTCCAAAACATTTTCATCTTAAAAAAGTGAGTTTTAGGTGCTAATTAAACTTTAATTATTAAGCTTGCCTTACCGTTCAAGTTGGCGCAAGGGGGCGTGAGGGATGTTTCACGTTTTCATTATCCCTCATGTACAGACTCAATCAAACCGAGTCTGCAATTTTCATATAGTTTTGTTGTGATGAATGCTTCCGAGGGATCACTTTGTTTACAGATTTATAAATCTTGTATTATGTTTTAAAACTAATCCATAGGTCATTTTTCATCGCCTCTTGCTTTAAATCTGGTAGTTTTGGGTAAAATTTTCATATTATTTGCCAATTTGCAGCATTGCTTTTAATTCTCGTCTTCATCCTTGCCATACATAATTAACTAATTATAATGCAAAATTGCAAACGTTAAGCCCCGGCTTACACATTTATACCCGATTTTTCAAATGTCCTTTTTATTTCTGGCGTTTTTAGAGAAGATTAAGTAAATATCCAATCGGTCTGTAGCAAAACATACTACATAAAAAATAGTTTGCAGCAAAAAACAATTACGAGTGTTTTTGTAGCATATGCAAAAGTTTTCCGACGAACTACGTGACAGTTATCACAAGATTTTCTGACAAAATATAATAAGGACACCATCCTTCGTGTAACGGTTCCTCTCCCGTGATATAAATGGTGAGATTACTTTAGAGTTCTGTTAAACACAACATTATGTCAATATCTTGTGCTAATTTGTTAACTTCTTTTTCTCTTTTCATATCTGGTGTGTTTCCATGACGACGTTAATTACAGGTAAGACAGTCATTAGTGTTCTTTAGTAGTATAGTTAGTGTCCTTTGATATCATGAGTATTAAAATTTCTACTACTTCATTAAGTCTATTGCATGATCATAAGAATTAGCACAATTCCTTGTGCCCTATTTTCACACAAAAATTGTTTTATGTTTTTTTTTTTCGAATATGTATGCATGCATTATCATTACTTTATCAGTATATATTATGACATCGTGACTTTATACCCATTGGCAAATGAAAAATATATTTTCTTTCATTAATTGTGTTAACCAAGATAAATAACGTACATAAATAAATGAACTGTTCTGACATACATCTTACAGGAGCTTCACTTAAGCCCAAAAGCCTTAAACATAAAATATGTAAACTTTGAATAAATCGGTAAGTTACAACAGAGAATATGACAAAGTTGAAAATGTTTCCATGTTTTTCAATGTAAGTGCTTTTTACACAAAGAAAACAATTACCATGGAACAACTGATTAAACAAATGAAGTGAAATTGTGCACATGAATTATTTGTATAGACTTAAATGGTTTGAAAATATTGAAAAAATATTTCCAGCAACTTCATGTAAAACAAACCCTCAGTCGAGTCCTTTTAAGCTGACGTGTGTTTTAAAATGATTTATTAATGAATGTGGAAAGGTACAACAATTCTAAAACATTTTTTTCTTGTCGTAAGTGGACTATAAAGGTCTATTTTAACCACAAGCTTTATCAGGAAGTTTATTTTGGTTTGATGACAGAAATTGATGAATGATTTGCATTTATTAAATGTAAACTAATAAAATTTTGGTACGGTTGATTGTTTATTATCCCATTTAATGGCTTACAAACAAATTATATACACTCTATAATGCGATACTCTACAGAAAGTGTAAATTTAACAGAAACATGAGCACTTTTGTGTCATTTTTCGGGGCCAGCCTGTCATTTATCTGAGAACAAATGCTGAATATATTTAACTTTTGCATTTTTAGTTTTCTGATATAATACCGTTATACTATATAATCACTTAATGGAAATTTCAAGGGTTTGGCTACAAAACTGTTTTCTAAATATTATATAAAGTTTACTACAGTTAAACAGTTCAAACA